>NW_008236217.1:3503452-3528760 GCF_000691975.1 Corvus brachyrhynchos | reverse complement strand
GGGGCGAGTTGCCCCGGTGATGAGCTTTGTTCCTTTCCCCGCTCCCTGGCTGTGAGGGAGGGCGGGATGTTCACCGCGCGAGAGGCACTGGGTCACACCGTAAAAGCGGGGAAGGCGCCAGCAGCGATAGCGCTGAAGTGGATTTTGCGGAAAGGAGACTTGGAAAAGAGGACGGTCTCAGTTCCCCCGACGGCGGAGCATGACCGTGGCTGGCGCTGGACATAGTCCCTTGCTGAAAATGGGCTGTAGGGAATGTTTTCACTGAATTAAATCTCTTCCTTTTCGTTTCTAGTTTTAGACACAGTTAAAAATACAACACTGAAAACATTCCAGCTCTTGGCATGTTTGACACCTTAAAAAAATGCAGCCTGTTCCATGTCACATGCCAGGAAAAACAAGGGAGTGGAAAGATAGATGGCAGAAAGTATGGATTTTGAACCTTCTGAGAGCCATCTATCTAATGGTGAAGCGTGGCAGTCCTGGAAATCCATAGTATACGAGTACCCAGTTTGGAGCAGTGGGTCATGTTACCGAGTATGAGCCCCTGAAGAGGAAAGTCTAACAATCCCTGAAGAGACATGACAGTACTCTTCAGATACTGTGTCTTTTATTCTGTGTATTGATTCCCTTTGTTTTCTATTCTTTTACATTTCTATTCTATTCTTCTATTCTCATATGATTACAGAGCTGGTTTCTTTCACTATGTCCCTATAATAACTTTAAGTGACCTATTGTTAATTAAGTTCTGTGGCTTCTACCAGAAAAGAAAAAATAATCTGCTTCTGCATTTGGAATCATCAATCCAATTTAAGGAGAGCAGTGCTACTTTTAGCCTCCTCTCCAGTATCCCTTGCAATGGGATTTCTAAGAAGCATAGCGGCCCGCTGATACTGGGCATCGTGGTTCCCAACCAGCTTTGTGCCAGGAGACAGACTGCTGCCTGTGTTTCCCCTGTCAGGGAGGTGTGATGCTGTGCTGCACACACATCATATCTAAAGCTAGAGAGCATAGGATGTAGCTCAGTTTTGTCTAGTCCATGATACCCAAAATTATGGATAAATATTTGATAGTAATGGCAAAAAAGAGGTGTAGAAAGACACAAGACAACAAATTTGGTTGTGCAAACAACCTTTGAAAAGAAACTTAAATCTGAAATTAGATGTGAAAGAATTTAGGTTAATGAGTGTAGAAAATAGATCTGTTGAGTTTTCCCACTCTCTGAGAGTTCTGATGTGCTTTCTGCTTTGAATTATGTGGATCTGGAAGGAAAGCAAGCATGTTGTAGGCTGTTGTGCTGCACTGTATGGAAATAATAATTTCCCGCTTGACAAAGCAGCTAGAGTCCATCTGAAACTGGGCAAATTGTTTTCTTTTCCCTTTTCTCCCCAAATACAGTTACAATATGCATAATGTTAGCGTTTCTGTAGCCATTAACCAAAGAAGGCATGGTTCATCCATATACTCGATACAAAGTGTTTAATTTTGGAAGCATCTGCCTCAATTGACTCTCTATTTGACATCTAAGCAGAAGTTAATATAAATTGTTCCTCTGAAGAAAAGAGATTCCACTCATTTGGCATTCTCCATTTTCATTTTAGTTCTTCCAACTGTACTATTGAGCCTTGGAGCCTTTCCTGGCTCTTCATTTGATAGCTTCCTCTCCTCTGGCTCCCTTGCTGGCGTTCAACCTGATTGTTGGACACTTGCCCCGGCTGATAAATTGTTCCTCCTTGTCTTGCTGTTGCAGAGCCACTGCTGCCGGTTTCTTGCCAGTTTGGTTCAACTTTCTGGGCTTGCAAGTACTTGGCCTGCAGAACTCTGTTACCTCGTTGTCTCCTGGTCAGACGGCTCAGGGAGCTGTGCCCCTGCTGGCTTTGTGAGACTCAACTGCTGCACGCACCGTGGTCACCCAGCCCTCTCTCAGGCCAATTAGATCGGTCCTGGCTGCTCTCCCTGTCTATTGATGGATGGTATCCTAAGGCAAGGAAACGGAGGGTAGCCGGCACATCTCAGAAGCACTTGTGGATGTTGCAGCGCTTTCAGTGAGAGTGTTTTGGTCTGATGATGTTCTTGCTGATACACCTGCTCCAAAGGTTTCATGTTTCCGGCCACAGCTCATCTTCCCTGTTAACTGATGTTGAAATCTGTAGTGATCCTACCTGTGCTTGCTTAAGCATGCAAATTTGATCTCTTTCACCTCATGTTCTCTGGAGGACTTGGTAGAAAGCAAACCAAGGATGAATACTGAAGATACTGATTTACTGGTCCAGGCCTCTCACTATTTCAGTCCCGTTTTCATGCATTTGACCATTATGTTAAGGTGGTCCAGAGGATATATATATATTGGTCTTGTATCTCTGGACAGTTGCTTCTTTCTTTCTTGCCCCCGCCATTTCTCGTATATCTCTTCTAAAACCAAATTTATCTCCTGAACTCATAGCCCAGTTTATAGTTCTCAAACTATAAACATCACTTACATTTTCCAAACACCTTTGAGTATGTTGGCTGTGTGGGAAGGGTGTTACAGAAAATAGACGTGCAGTAACAGGACCGTGGCGTCCTGTAGCCATGATCCAATCATTTTATAATGCTGGAGCACTGCAGCACCATGTGTGACTCTTAGCAAATGCCTAGAGTCAGCTGAGTGTCACTGCTCCTTCTCTTTCATCTTATCCTCATTGCAGTATCACCAGTCATGGAGTTAATAGCAGAAGCTCTGCAGGCACTGTGAACACAATTTTGAAAGAGAATTAGGGTAACAGGGTCATTTCACACACCCATGAAATAAGTTTTGTCCTGTGTACTGAAGATTGACTTGCTATCATTGCACATGAGCCCAGCACCATTAGACTATTTGTTGCTTCACCATAATTTTCTGTGTCTAGACAGCCCAGGCCTCCTGATCAAGGGCTTTTGGATGCTGCAACAGACCTTCCTCTTTCTAACAAGCCTCCAGTTGCTGGCATTTCTCCATTTATAATTTCTTTATTCTAAGGCCCATAGTGGTAGAAATGAAAGTTAACTGAGCAGAGAGAAATCTGGAAATACAAGCTGAGATTGAACATGAATGTAATATAGATGGATTATTTTTGAAATACGGCATAAACCTGAGTGGAATAGGTGGAAAACCAGCAGTATGTGACAGGCTCGCACCCTTTGCCCGCTGTAGTGGCCAGCCTTTGCTAATGCAGCTGATTTGGTGTCAGTTCATGCCACTGCGTTCTCTTTGGTTCAGTTGAAAGCTAGTTCAGATATTCAGTTTACAGCAAGTTCTCACTGTTCTCTTAATACTGTCCCTCTTTATCCATAAACATGTGACATACACATGGAATCAAGGTCTGATTTTTCCTTATTTTTTAAATTCTTTTTTTTTTCTTTAAATGGATAATCAGTATTTGAGCAGTAAAAGAGTTGGACATGAAATAACTAAACTATTCATTGGAGAAAATGCCATATGCTTGAGGAAGTGGTAAATTTTATGTGGAGGAAAGACAGGTAAGAGAGTTTGGTTAGCTTCATTCATTGTGTTTTAATAGGGAAGTTTGACATACCTGCCTTCAGGCAGAGATGGGATTTGTTTTGCTTAGCCTTAAGATCTTTGGCACCAAGCAGAGGATCAACCCTTTTACCTCCCTACTTAAAATTGCTTTAAAGCAACAAATAATCAATATAGCAAGAACTTTTAAGTTGGGCCTGTTAGAAACTTGTGCTTTTTAAACACCCAAAAATGAAAGGCAGCTTTTGAGTGCAGTAAAATCTCAGTAACCAGCAAGTCCTGTTCTAATAATACTTCTGAGTTGCATTTATTGGTGGGTTTGTGTCTTGCCCAGCTACTGTCAGCTGTGCTGAACAATGCTTATGTCAGATACACAGACACGTTTCTACCAGTGTCTTCCATTTTGAAATTCAGATGTTGTTTTGCAGCAAGCTGCCTACATACAGCAAATGTAATCTGTAATTCTTCTTTATATCTTTTGCAGCTGGTTGTTGAAGTCAAGTGTATGACCAGATTTTTGCCTCTCTTTCTCTTTCTCACTCATCTTTTTCCGCTTTGAAATATGTTGCACGAGGCCCCATTTCTTACAAATGGGTTCTTTTTTTAACCCTCATGAACAAAAGTTTATTTATTTGCCTTTTGTCTGGAAGAAGGCATTGTTGTGTGCTGAAAACAAAAGATGATCAGATATGGATTTTTTTTTAATCTGTGTTGATGATAAATAGCCTTGAGGCCTTTTTATCTAGAATTTCCATTCATAATTCACTTTTGTTATTATTGAAATACTTGATTTTTTGCTCCCGGTTTCTTCAGGCATGTAAGAACTTGTTTATTCTACAAAAAATCAAAGTTACTTCTCATATTTTGTTGGTGATAAACATGAATCAAGAGTTTAGATAGAACAACACAGTTCAATAGTATCCTATCTTCTCACTTGGTCCTCTGTGTGAGGGCACAAGAGGTGGTGGCCACAAACTTCCTTCCCTTCCCTGACAATGGACAGAAGTTTTCAACTATCTCCTTCATCCTAGCCTCAAGTACTCTTCAAATAACCACAGACATCAATTGCTTGAAGGTTGTATCCTCCTACATGTCTTATCCTGTTTTATTCTTTGCTATATCCCATGGAAGATCTTTTGAATGTGAACAGAGCTTCTCAGAGTTACTGGCTCTGAGTGCTGGGCTGTGCAGCCCAAGATACAATGAGCCATCCTTTTAAATTTTAAAAAAAAAAAATTCTTTTCTTTTAGGGAACTGCTGCCTAACAAGTGTCTACTACTTCCATCTTCTATAATGTATGAAACTTAGATTTCTGACCAAAACTTCTAACAACTGTTACCAAAATTAATTAATTTCGGGAACTTCTTGCTCACCTGTGCTGGAGGTTGAGGTTACAAGTTGCAGTGCCATCAAGGGCAATGATGGTTGAGAAGACATCAGATTCTGTGAAGTGGGAGGCTGACTTGCTCTATCCTGGAGGGAGTAATGTATCCTGCTGCATGACAGCTTCATACCTTCACTCTGCCTTCCCCATGCTGCTTTTTCATCCCTCTGTTGTCGGCCTTTTGTCATCAGGGCTCACTCACAGCAGCGGTATGATTGCTGAGCTGAGGGTGTGCAGGGAGCATTGGGTGAAGAAGTGTCCCTCCCGATGCTGTCTTCTCTTGCCTTACATATAGCAAAATAAGGAACTGTATATCTTGGATCTAGGATGAGGATGAACGTGGCTCATTGCCAAGTTTAAAACTGGTCCCTAGCTGGTTTGCTTGTCCTGTAAATGGCAAGAAGACAGAGCTTCCTTTAAACTCCTTAGATAAAACCGACTGACAGCTATGCCTACACATCTGGAGCTTTAAGGTGCTGTGACTGCATGTAGGAGTGTAACAGTGTTTTCTGGACTTCACTTCTGTCCTTTACTGCTGTGGTTGAAGTCAAGCCTGATTTATCCAGACCCCATGCAGACAGAAGTGTTATAGTCCTGCCTTGTGTGTGAGACTCACTCCAATGGTTAGGTTCTCCCATCTCTCTTCGCTTCTGGGCCATGATTCCCATCTCATGCATGCTTCAGAAATGAAGTGCCAACTCCCATTTCAGAGGCAAAGGATATTGTCCTAGAAGGAGTCTGAAATAATTAGACACACCTGCTGTGAGGCATCACACATTGAGTGATGTAGTGTCCCCATGCAGACAGCAGCACACCACAGTGCAAATGCTGATAGATCATAAAAAGCAGACTTTTACTCCCTCTTTTCCTTTAAATGTTAACATATCTGAGTATCTGTTTCCTGGATTGAGAGAACCTGGTATTAAATTTGTGTTCTAGGCAAAAATTTCCTGTACCAAATTTCCTTTTGGCCACAAAATGTGGTCGAGCAGAGCCCGGGCCTTTCCTCTTAGATGAGCTCTATCAGCCCAGTTCTTTCCAAGAGCATGGGATCACCCTCATGTATACCACAAATACTTTGCTGCTAGAAACCCTGTATTTCACAGATGAGTAATAGCTGGAGTATGACATGTTTTTATGTTCAGGAGATGGTTTTAGACACTTCTAATCATGATCTCATAGCTCTCGGCCATGAAAATCTGCCTACGGTGAAATACGAGATGGCAGGTCAGGAGAATGTTATCAGATGTCTGAGAAAGATATTCCTAGAAAGGCAGAGATCGGAAATAAGAGGAAAAGAGCAGCCATAGTGAAATGTGGGGTTCCTGTGTTGTGTTAAAACATGGTCGAGTTCTGTCATTCCCTGAACAGCAGGAGTGGGAAAGTCCTGCGTGGTTCCTCCTGGCCTTTCCCTTTCCATACAGTGTTCTACCTCCTGTTCCTTCCCTGGCGTGCTGCGGTGTCCACAAGCAGTGATGTGCTCAGTATGGAGGGTGCAGCTCACTACCTCTACCCGTGGGACCATCCAATGTACCAATGAGTCCCAGCCCCGACAAGGAATAGAAATGCAATAATTTTGTTGTAATTCTTCAATAAATATGAACAACAACCATTTTTCAAATTATATTTCACCCTTCCTTTTTCAGTGCAGGTCATAGGTATTTCTGGAGGACATGCCATGTATGAGGAGATTGTTTAAATTTCTCAGTTTGGGATTATTTTAAGAAATGAATCTTCTTAAAAGAATGGATTTCAGATGGGGATTTTGTGCTGTGGATGCCGTGTGGCCCCTTCAACACCACTGACCATGTATTTCAGAGCGACGATGTGTCCTGTTGGGGCTGGATCCAGCTGTGGCTTGGCCCGGTGGCCATGCAGCCGTTGCACTGAGCCATGACTGCCTGGTTGTGGACGTGCTCTTTGGTCTGCCAAAGGGAGGAAATGGGACTTTATTTCCCTGAGGCCTCTTCTCCTTTTGTTGTTTCTGTCCCTGTGTGCTGCTAGTGGCTACCAAAGAAATGCCTGGTAGAAAACTGGAAATATAATACATTTTAAAGCTATTTGTGGAGAAACCATTTCAGGAGATTTAGACCAGGTTAAACCTTCATATATTTTGTAGATTAAATTGGTATAGTATTGATAACCTTCCCCTCAGAGAAATTGCTTTCAGTCTGTCTTAAAATGTAATCAGTGCCATCTTTAAGTAGTGCTTTCACTTTTTAGTCAGTTCTGTAGCAGTGGTTGTTATAGTTCCAGCAGTGTAACATAATGTCATCTGTGTGATGTTTCTGAGAAGATGAAGCTGCTCTTCTGACTTTTAGTCATTCTTGAATTTTATTTCAGGACATAACTTGGCAAGATGAACACTCAGCTCCGTTCTCCTGGGAAACGAAGGTAAATAAACAGCAATTTTCTTAAAAATGTTGGTTTGTCATTTTATACTGATCCTTCTGCATTTATTGTGTTCGTTTTGATACTTGATAGATTAATGTCACCTTTATTCTATGAAAGCTGTACAAAGTGACCATTCTGGAAATTAAACAGGACTGGTATGCTTTGATTTACATCAGCAGAAACGCAAACTGTACTTCAAGAACTAATGTTCTGGCTTGGAGTGCAGGTATAAAACCAATTCATTACAAATTATTTGATTTTTTGTTGCAAACTTTTTAATCAGCTTTCCATGTTTAGTAAGACCAATGTCTCAGATACTCTGTAAAAATAGCTGCATTTCACTTTTGAAGTCAGGAGTAAAGTAGCTAGAAAATGGTATGAGAAATGTGCAGGTATCTAGTAGCTTCATTGGATTCTTTCTGAAAGCCTGTCTAGTACTTCATCTTTTTATTATGAACTAGAATGTTGTCTTAGGACAAATGTAGTGAAACTTGTTAACCTGGGGCTGTGCTAGAAGCATTATGTTATTTCCTCTCCAAAAGGCTTCTTAAAAAAATTACATGTTTTTCTGTGGTGGGTTGGTTTGGGGTTTTCTTTTACACCTCACTTTACCTCTGGTATTTTGTTAAAGCATTATTTATGATGGGATTCTCATATGGCTAACACAGAGCCAGAGTTCTTCATCTTTCTGAACCTGCCATGTGAGGAAACATAGTTGTGCCATATGTGTGGTGGGAAATCAAGTTTAGTTTTTCTTGTTGAAGAAATTCTGGGAGCAAAATCACAGCTCATTGTCTTTCTCAACTGGGTATGGCAGGCAGGTTAATTTAATCACACATTTCAGACTTTTTTCTGCTTTTATCTACCACAGAAAGCTGCTACTGCCCTGTTCCCTGTTTCTTTCTTCTTCTTTTTTTTTTTGCCCTTGAACTATGTAGATAATCATGTACGACCTTATGAATATAATCTTAGCCTAATGCAGAGTAATTATTTGGAAATGCCAGTGAATACTAAATTAATCCAGTTGACCCAAGACTTAGCCCTCCCTGCTCAAGGTCACTGCCTGTAGCTGCACCCCATCTGTGCTTTGCAGAAGCTGATTAACCTATAACTTGATGTGACTCCTGGGTCCGCCTGCAGTGCTGTGGTTTAAGAGAAACCAATGCCAGTCTTCACTTGCCTTAAAAGTCCCTTAAAAGCTGTGATGGTTCAGGAACCAGTGGAGGATTTCCTGCAGTGGAAGCCTGATTGCTCAGGCAAGCCCTCCTGTCTTTCAGGACCCTTAGAAGAAGCAGCCACTGGGTTTTAGTATAATATTGAAGAGGTTTTTAACGTGGAAATTCTTGGGTGAAGCTGCCAAGAAAGGAAAAATTGTGAGAAAAGTGTTGATGTCATTGACAGTAAGGTGAAATAAATAATATGTTGGAGACAGCAGTGTTGTCTCTCCCTCCCTTATCAGTCCAAACCCAAAACTCAGGGTTGGAAATGTGGCAGCTGTAGTCGTATTTTTAAGCTCTGTCTTGATAAGATTTTGTAAGTTCTGAATACTTGAACTTCCTAGAGATAATGCTTCATGTAATGGACTGACGAGTGATCCATGATGAGATACATCTGCACTTGAATGGATTTTCCCTTTAATTGGTAGTCCTCTTTTCTTTTTAAAGCTTGCATGTCTACTGAAGTGTTTTTAAACTCAGCTTGTGGTTTATCACTTGCTGATGAAGGGTATTTCTACTGTCCTCCTGGTGTCTCCAAATGAGGGACCAGAGTGGATAAATGCACTAGTTTCATCCTTTACTGCACTGAATCGAGGAGCACAGAATGATATGGGAACGTTCATGTGGTCACTGAAGAGAAGGGGTGGGGGGGGGACGTTGCTTTAGAAGTAATTGTCATGGCTTATCAAGCTGTGTTTCCCTCTTTCCCCTCTCCCTCCTTGCTGACCAGAAATAAAAGCTGTGCCACAGCTGTAGGCCGAAAAGTTGCATGACCTTTTCCTTTAGCATAAGTCTAGAGAATCCATTTTGTCTGGCTTTACAGGATGTGGATTGGTTGGTTGGTTCCTGTGGGTTCTTCCTTTTGGTTTTTCCCCAGTGCCTTATATTGTATCAATCTTTCAACCAAATGCTTCCACTGCTGAGTCTCCCTTTTCTAAAGTGGAGATCTTGCTTTGTGCTTACTCTTTGATCTTCCCTAACCAGTACTTTTATGAGATAATATTGGAAGGCAATTTTTTAATGAGGTACCAGCTGAGGAAAAAGTAGCCTTACTCAAGTGGTCCCATGTGAGGAAACCTGAGTGAGCTATTCGAGAAGGTTGATGTGTTGTAATGCATGTTCAACATCCTGTGAGCCAGATCTGTTCCCACTGTTACTTAAGGTTGTCAGGCTCTTTCCATTCCATGAGCTCTCCCCATGATGGGTTATTCTTTCCACAGTATTCTTCTCCCTGATCTCCATTTAATGCAGAGTTTTTTGTTTGGTTTGGGTTTTTAGCGTGTTATTGCCTGAATGTGCATGAGTGTGCTCTGGCTCACCCAAGGAAGAGAATGCGGCTTTTGCAGAGCAGAAGAAAGTACAGATGTAACAGGCTCTTTCCATTCCATGAGCTCTCCCCATGATGGGTTATTCTTTCCACAGTATTCTTCTCCCTGATCTCCATTTAATGCAGAGTTTTTTGTTTGGTTTGGGTTTTTAGCGTGTTATTGCCTGAATGTGCATGAGTGTGCTCTGGCTCACCCAAGGAAGAGAATGCGGCTTTTGCAGAGCAGAAGAAAGTACAGATGTAAATCAGTAAAACCAATAGGCTTTTTTTTTTTTTTAAACACTGAGACTCAGAAGAATAAAGCAGCAAAATGAGTATTTTCTATAACGAACATGAGGGAAACTGGGAGGGTAGTGAGAAGTGTAGAGAAGAGGGGAGGGCATGTATTCTCCCAAGCTGAAGCCTGTCAGCTGTGACAGTGATGCCAGTGGGGATTCTAGTTGATAAGGTATGGACAAATTTTTCTCTCAGTAGCTAGTGCAGTGGATTCCCTGCTTCCATGGCAGTCAAACTTACCCAGAGAACAGTGTACTGAATTGCTGTCATTTTGTGCAGAACATTGTTGAAGGGCTTGAAAACTTCACTTGCGTCACAAGTAAACTTTCTGTATTCTTATTTTAAATACAAATGTGAGATACGGCTGCAGTCGTTCATATCACAACAAACACTTGCATGAATATCTCCACTATTTTTAGCTGTTAGATGAGTATTTCTTGTCTCACCTTTTTATTTTTAAATCCTCAAACATGGCAAACAAAGTAGAAATACTATGTAAATTGCCGAGTTAGCTGTTAGACAGCATTTAAAATAATATTTTTAGTAGATAACGATAACACTTCTCAGGAGGAAAACTTGGGAAGCCGCAAGTTCTCTTGGCACTGCAAATGGGCTGACATTTTAAAGCTAAAGTTTGAATTGGAGGGAGTGATTTGGTTCATGGGTGGAGCCATCATGGACATAACGTGTCTTGAAATGTGGGTTACATTTTTAACTGGAGCTCTAGCCAGGTTTATGAATTCAGGGCATTCTATTTATGGGTTCAGGTTTACGTGAGATGAAAGATGACATTTTGGCTGTGTTTAGCCTTTGAGGTTTCTTGGTTTGTTTGAAGTAAAAATTCAGTGAAACTCAGCACGGACCTCAAGATATAAATGGAAAACAAGAACCATGCCTGAGCTTGGAAGTAAAATTTCTCTGCAACTCTTCCTGAACTCAGAACTTTATGGGGTTTAGATTCGGGGTTTTTTAAATTAATTTAGTAGTGGGCAGAAAATATTTCAGTCTGCCACCTGAGTTAACACACGGAATGCACTGAGCAACATGGGAATAAATTGCAATCTGCTTCTAATTCATGGTATTAATGAAAATAGGCTTTATTCCAGATGCTTGAAATTGACACATGCATATCTAAAGATTTCTTTTTCTTGATACAGGTAGAATAGTTGCCGGCTCTCATATATTTTCAACAGGTCCTCAGGTATTTGTTGCAAAAAGAAGTCTCTGCGGTGTGTTTAAAATAAACAAACCAAAAAAAAAAAAGGCAAAATAAGGACATGACAAGCTTCGATCCCTTCAATAATCTGGTTGCTGCCTCCCTGTCTGAATTCCCTAATTATATTGGTACAGAAGTGATCTAATCCCAGCAATGATTTAGGAAGAAAAAAATTATGTTCTACTTAAAATAAACATGGTTTACAAACCGTTTCCTTTATCTAAAATTGAGGCAGTCTTCATTATCCTTCTTTGTATGAGTCCTAGTTGGTGTTTTGTTTTGTTTTAAATAGGAAAACAGTGGCAGAAGAGAACATTTTCCTTCCTTCCTTCCTTCCTTCCTTAGCAGCATGATACTATAATTGTTACAAACTATAATTTGGTGTGATTATTTTTACCAAGCTGACATAAATGGTAATGTTTCCTTGGAAGGAGAGGGATCCCTGAGCTTTTGAGATTAGCCTTCCCTTTTTGATTTAGACTACAAATGTTTAAAACACAGTGCTGTAAAACTTCTGTTGACTATTAGTTCTTGAGCAAAAGAAACCCCACCAAACGCAACTTGTGGTAATAAAAGCTGTCTTCAGGGTTTATTTTACTCTGTATGGCCAAATGTAAGGATTCAGTTACCTGCATCAATCTTTGCTGGTTTTGAGCATAAAACTAGGCACTGTCATTATGAGCTTGCTCAGGCTAGCCAGGAACAGTGGCAGACTTGATTGAGTTCATATCACCAGAGTATATCATGGAATTTCCTCCAAAGCTCTGTGCTATGTAACTCTGGCATTGTCTTTCTGTATGGACTAAAATTACTTAGATTGGTTTTTGAGTGCTTTGCTCTATTTTTTGCCCTTGCAATTTGCTGACCTAAGGATTTCTTTCTGACTCTGAAAAGATCCTGAAAACACCCACGGTGTGCACAGGAAACACAGCAAAAACTGCAGCTACTTTGGGCCCTATATTTATTTTGGTTTTGTTCATTCAGCAAAGCAAAATCATCTTCTAAATCTTTTAAAGTTGGCTTTCTTACCTCGGCATTTATCAGGCTGTGCTTAAAACAAGTTGCTTTTGACAGTGTTTCTGTAGTCTTTGTCTCAACAATTTGGATTTTTCAGCCTGCCAAGCAAAACAATTTGTTTTGGCTGTATTTGCGTGACTGTTCAGTAAAATACTACACATTCCTGATGAGTGAATAAGATGCTTAAAAAGTTCCTGGGTTCTTTGTGGTCATCTTGTTTTTAATATATACTTATGAACTGAGACCCAATGTCCTACAGGAATATTAAGTCGTGGCATTCTCAGTGTCCGATGCCTCTCTTTCAGCAAACATTGTTTCCCATGAGTATATACAGCCACTATTAACGATTCAGCGGATTACTGCTGCCTTGAGACTGAAGTTTGGTCTAAATTTTTTAATACAGTAAACAACATTTCTGAATACCTTCATACGATCTTTTTTAGGAAAGATGGACATGCAACCTCCTAAAACCTGCAATTTATAATATTATTTATATTTATGATACAGAAAAATGATCAAGACAGGGCATCCTTTATTTGAACCCTTGCAGTGGTTTGGGACCAGAGGGATAAGACTGAAAAGAACACAGACTTCTAGGTTTGCTCTGCCTCAAAATACTATTTTGTGCATGCTTTCACATGCACTCTCTCCCGCCTCTCTCTTAATGTGTTGAGAAAGACTTGCTCATGCAATATCTTGAAAATACTACTGCTGTTAATAGTGTCTATTTGAATTCCAGTGATTTCTAGGAATTACAGTTGGAACTTGTCTAGTCTGTCTGTAAACTCTTAAGACTTTCTGGGCTGAACAATTCCCAGAATATCATTTGGACAGATGGTAGGAAAAAGAAAATATTTTTATTTTATTCCTCAGATAGGGAATTATACATACAGAAACTGTAGTTCATGTAAAGTAATGCAGAATCAATGAAAGCAGCGGGGGACTGAAACCCTCTCTCTAGAATCCCAAACTGTGCCTAAAAGACTATTTACTTTTGACCATGAAATCACACCCTACTGTTCAGTGTTTGCCTCCCCAAGGTGGCAGCTGGTAGAGTGCTACAAGTGCTGTTCTCTGCTGCTGAGCGCTGCATGTGCAGGTGTAGCTCACAGCAACTCTGCCCCAGCCTGGGGAAGGCAAACCTTTACAGGTGAGCTGCTACCCTAAGTTTGGCTGGGGCCAGAGAGATGTGCATCAAGATAGTCTCATGGCTGGCAAATGTAACGGAAAAGGACATTTTTTTGGGAGGAGGAGGAGGTTACTGTCTTTTAAATATCATTTCCTTCCTTCTCCTGCTGACGCAACCAATTGCCAATTTGCAATCTGATGTAAGAAATTGAGAGCAGAACTCTAATTAAAATCACATTTGTAGTGTCTAGTGACTCATTAGAGTGTACAGTACTACTCATTACTTAGATGTCAGCATAGGGTGTTTCACACATGGGCCTTTTCCGTCTCTGCGAAATTATCTTCCTACTTAGGCTGCTGCTCTGTTGTTTGGTTTGTTTTTTCCTTGCGGGGGAGGGTGTTTTAGTGCCAATTTTTTGACTGGAAAGATACTGCCTATTAATCATTTTCTTTCGTCAGCTACATTTCTTAGGGGTTTAAATGTGTTAAATAACCTCAAAAGTCAAATAGAAGTATTATATATTTCAGGGAAAACAGAATATCTTGTGACTGGTCCACAGAAGTTCTTGGCTTCTGGAGTTAAATGCTAGAAGCAGAATTATCCGTCTGACCTCTCAGAGCTGTATTTACATCATGCTGAGACACAGGGCTTTCAGAACCTGTCGGGGTAGTCTTGTCTTCTTTGCCTTCCTTGTGGGAGAATGAAAACTCCTGAAGAAGTATTTTCATTTGGATTATTCCGTGTCAGGCTATGAACTGTTTGATCTCCAAAGCATACAGTGACACAAATACGCAATCTCAAATGTCAGGTGGTCCTGTCTTCTGAAATGGGTACACCCCGTGGTCTCTGTACAAAAGGGCAAAGAGGACATCCTCTCCAGAGCATGCATTCACAAGCAGGCTGGAAAGGTACAACTGCCTGAAGTGCTGCTGCAGTGCCACGCTCTTCTCTACACTAGGAGTGATGTGCCACTTCCAAACCACATCTCTGAGTTGATATTTTGACCCATAAAAAAGAACATAAAATATCACCACAGTCAGTGACTTTAGCTCCCCAGCCTAAGAACTTCTCAGAAGGCCTGGCTTTGCTTGTCTGTCTGGCTGCTGGTGAAATGCAGAGCCATCTTGTTGGTTTACTTTTTCTAATTTTGGTTCTAACTGACAATTTTTGTTCTAACATGCTTCCCTTTCATTGATGTTTTTCCTGGATTTTATTTCCAGCACTATCCTGGTGGACCTGGGGGTTATGATGGCTGCTCTGCACTCTGGGCACTGATCTTTCTTCTCCTTTGGGCTGGGGGGTGAAGGAGTCATTCTACTGAAAGTGACTGCTGCTGTGGTGGCCTTTAGCTACTGTCATCCTTAGTGTTTGCCCTGGGACAGGCTATTCAGAAGACAGCAGACTGCTGAAGGACAAAAAGTAGCACTGTTTTAATTCCTACATGACAAGTTTTACATGACTAAAGTCTTCCAAGATGGATTTTTTTTTTTAGCCTGCCTTTAATTTTTTAAATCTGTCTTTTATTTTTTCTCCTGGCTACTGGGGAATTGCAGGTCTATTTTATATTGTGTTGTGGGTTTTTTAAGCTGGGATTTTATCAGTTCTAAAGTCTTAAAGCATCTTAACTTCAGGGTGGTAAATCACTATTCAGTAGTTCTGCCAAATGAGCTTAGGGAAATAAATCCCTATATTTTAATATAGGGAATGGCAGTCACTGTAAATAATCCTCAACACCATAGCATCTATGGTTTGTTTATACAAAATTTATCTACGGATAAATGTCGTGCTCTTAATTTTACGTCATGACTTGTTTAAAAAAAATAGAGCACTTAGGTTTTTTGTTGTAGTTTTTTGCAAGGCAGGGTGGGGTGTTGAGTTATTTGGTAAAACTTGAGTATATCCTTGTACTCACCTTATTTTAGTTGACCTATAATTACTTGCAGTTTGTTTATGTTCTGGATCTTTTGATAGCACAGTATATCCTTCAGGAAAACACAGAACTTGGTGCTTTCTTGCCTACAATCTTGGAAAAATGATGCATCTAATTCTTTAGAAAGGTCAGATCTAAGTCCATGAATCAAATTATGTGTAGTCAGCTGCTGACTGTTTAACAAAAATTGTTTTATAAATAATCAGCTGCTGGGTTAACAGTTGTTCTTTGATGAGAGATTTCTGAATATTAACTAGTAGGCATGTGAGTCCTGCTAGATCTAGAGTCCCTTTGAACTTAACATGCACAGTAACGAAGGACTCAAGATCAAACACTTAAGTGAAAACGATATGCAACTAGGACTTGGTTTAGACTGAAGCCCATAGATGCTATTGCAGTTTTATTCAGGAAAGGCTGGGCAATGAAGTAGAATGAAAACATCACAAATTTGTAATGAACTTCCAAAGTATCTTTTAACCATTTGTAACAAAAGCTACAAGTCCTCTGAGTTTTTTCAAACCAAATCAGGCCCGTGATGACAACAGCATAGCTTTAACAGTAAATGCAATTTTTTTCCCTTGCGTTATTTTTTCCTTTTTACGAACACAAGTCTAGGCATTAGGTTGTTCTTTCCTGGCACATACACTTAACATGTTTCTCAGAGTAAAATAAGGCTTAACTTTTATTAGCCTGAAGAGTCTCTAGCTAGTTGAGAATCATTTTACTGGTGGTAAGTAAAATGGAGTCTTGAAGTCCATGTTCACTTTTCTGTGACTTGGAAGATTCTTTTTGTGCATTAACTGTGGTCACTTGCTTCCTTGGCGCAGTGTTACCTCTCAGAAATGAGTACCACTATCTGCACTGCAAGTGAAAGCAAACCAAGGCTCTGGAATAGGTGAAGAACTGGTCCTGTTGGAGTTGTTTCTCTTCCTTCAGAGGGGCATTAGAATTATAAAATTACTTACCCACACATACCCATTACATCTAATCCTTTATCTTGGAAATAGATGGAATTGTAGCGAACTATTTCAAAGACTGTAATGGAAGATTGCCTTTTGAACTACACTCTAAAGCCTTTTTTGCTTAAAATTTTCATGTAAAACATCTCTGACTTTCAAAATGCATCTGCAGCTGTTGTAATGTTTTAGTGCCACTATTCTCATGTTTCAGTGCTGTGCATGCTGTGCACTGCTACCTTAGATGGCACTGAGTAACTCCAATACAATTGCTTTCTCTGACTCCTCTGCAGCAGGTCTGGGACTTTTATGTTTGCTTGCAGTTCAGACTTTCAAAAATCATTATTTTTATGAAACTACAAAGACAGACATTTATGGAGAAAATAAGTTAGCTTTGCTGTGGTATCTGTTGTCTGAGAGCAGTCTCACAGTGGGCAGAGGTGTTATCTATATGCACCAGGGTCAGAAAGTCAAAACTGTATCATGTGAAGGGCTTTGAAATACTGTTTTTCTGTCCCTGAACAGAGTCAGATGGAGTTCAGCGTTGCATCTCTCTCCATACAAGAGCAAGGTGGTGCCCAGCTGCAGAACGAACAGAGGCAGCCTGTTAAAGCAGCACCTGGCATCCAAGTCCCTAAATCTTCTCAGGCCAATAAGACCCCTGGCTCTGATGGGTTGATAGCATCCAGAAAGGAAGAGGAGTCATCTTTCTGGAAGATAAATGCAGAACGCTCGAAGTTTGAAGGAGACAAGTCTGAGTTCCAGTCCCTGACCCCCAGCCAAATCAAGTCCATGGAGAAAGGAGAGAAGCCCCTTCCCTCTTTTTACAGACAAGAGTCTGCTCCCAAGGAGATGACCAAAGCTGAGAAGCCCAGCATAACCAAACCAGAGAAGTCTGCTGCCCCCAGCCCACCTTCTGTATCGCTCGAATGGGAGAAACCTCGACCTACTCAACTCCCTACTAGTTCTCTAGATGACTTCTTTCTTCCTGATCCACCACAGGATCTGGCATCTTCTAGGACAAACAAAGAAGATACTGATGGTAGTATACTTACAGACCCACAAATGCCTGGACAGGTAAGTACTGCTATACCCCCTGTCCTTATATTTAAAAACTGTAGAACACATTAAAATCTGACAAGGCCACTCTGGAAGTTTAGAGACTCCATAAAGCACTAAGCCATAGCTAAGCTTGATGGCTTTTTGTCTTTCAAATGTGAAGAAGTCTATTTAACCTGTTATGTAACAGTCTGTTTAACATGTTAACTTGAATTAAGTGCTTTTTAACGTATAGGATAAAGGCATAATTTAAATACAACACCAGAAATGCTGACAAGGCACCAAGTAGCTAATTGACAGCAAGCTGCCTAGCAAATTGCTGTATCACATAAAAGAGGTTGTGGGGTTTTGGGGTTTTTTTTTTGAAAAAGCAAAACACTTAATGGAAATGATAAGCTTTTTAACTTGAAAAGTAGGTGAACTAGGGTCTAGGATACTTTATTGGTACACAGAGCATAGTGGTGAATGGTGAACTACTTTCTCAGCTGTTCTAAGCAGTAGACAGCCACTTCCCAGTGCTTTGTCCCAGGCAGCTGGGCTGCTTTCAAATGTGTTTTCTCTTAAAGTCCAGAATAGAAATAGAATGAGCTTCCAGAATTAGCCTTCTTAGTGGTTTTTTTTTTTTATGAAAAAACCCAAACAACCCAAACAACAAAAAATAACCTTAAGCAGCTCAATCGCCAATTGAAGCTATTTTAAAAAGCAGATGCTGATCTGTGAGAAAAGAAAGGGAACAGAAGGATATGATATAGTGAGGGGAAAAAAAGAAAGAGATCAAAAGCTTGAAAACTGAGAAGTAGAGGAGTGGTACTTCAAGCAGAGCTGTGCAGTTCTGCTTGAAATCTGTGGCATCACTTTGGCAATAGCCTGACACATTACTGTACACCTTCAGCACATCACACAGCTTTTTCTCTACTGTAGTTTCCCAACTGTGATTGTTTGAATTCCAAACAAGATGATGTAAAGTCAGAAAGATACAGGGTGAGGTAACTAGTTGCAAGAGCAGTAAGTGGCAGCACTTAGGAGAGAACAATACTTAAGCCACTCGGGTATTTGAAGCCCTGTGTTTAGTTACCATTTTCTGAAGCTGAGGGATAATGCTTCCTGAGCTGTCTAGCTACAGATCGTGAACACGGTAATCTTTTAATTTTAAAGTTAAAATCATGTTTATCATGTTTTTTTACAAATTAGCAGTTTTAATTCCTCTGTGAACGTTTTCAAGATAACTGAAATAGTTTGAAAAGCCTGGTTTTTCTCTCTGTGGAGAAACAACCCTCCCATGTCAAAATGTGAACAGAGTAGCAGAGAATTTTATGTATGATAATAATTTTCTTCCTTTCTTCTTTTCTGGATTATCTTCCCTGTTCTGGGAAGCCATGCTCTTAGGAAGAGAATCCAGAGACTTAGCTGTGCCTCTTGAATACTCTTTCTGAACACTAAAATCACCTTAAATGTCACGGCTAACACTGGCAGGAGTGAGCATGTTCTTGATAGCATAGTAAATAACTTGTCATCAAAGTTTAATCTGTGTAGTTTTCTGGAAACAACTGGCTCTAATTGCAACAGACAATCCATTGAATTAGTGATGCTTGCCTTCTGTGTTTGTTTCATTCTCTGCAATTCCTACTGTAGTCTAAAAAATTGATCTTTATGAATTTTTTCCATGAGGAAAAAAAAATAACATTTTGCCTGTAGACCACTAGAATAATTGTATTTTTATCTGGAATTGCCTTTTTGGGCACTGTGAGTATTTTTCCATGTCATGTCTAGCATTTTATAGTGTAGGTACTTAGGTATCCTAGGGCATGGAGAAGACCTTGAAATATTGGCAGGCAACATTTTAAGCTTTTTTTTGTAGATAGGCAGTCAAACACTGAGTTTGTAATACCATAATTAACAACTACATCTTACTTCTTTTTTTTTTTTTACCTTGCAGACTAGTACAAGCAATGTTATCTTGAAGACTGGCTTTGATTTTCTAGACAACTGGTAAAAGATACTTCAAAACAGATCGAACCAATTTTGGGGAAGGAGTGGAATACCTTTCTCCTTGTATGTTAATTTACTAGCATTTGTGTCTTTTTCTAGAAGTAACTTTCAAACTCTTAAATGTTGCCTTTGTATAAACTTTTGTAATACCGTATGCGTTTTTGTTTTTAAAACAGTGATAGAAGTGTGGTTTCATTTGGATATTTTTTTAATATCTGTTTAAATTTTTAGTAGCTACTGTATGGAGAGGATGAGAGAGGTTACTGTACACATGTTAAAGAAATATAAATGAGAGTCTCTGTATCCTAGAAATGGAACCTACAGGACCCGATTGCTGTTTTGAGTTGAAAGCTTGCTAGCATGGCTTGTAAGAAATAGTGTTGCACGTGCAGTGGTTCCAAGTAAGAAAACCATTCCATACTTCAGATAGCTAGCAAAAACAGTATGAAAAGCAAGCATCCAGAATTGCATTGATTTGTAGATTTTGTTTAGTTTGAAAGTATCTTTTGTATCACTTACTGAAAACACTTTTCTTCTGAAGAAGGCAAAGGCATTGCCAAAATGATGGATCCAAAAAAGCACTGTGTTTGTACCCTACAAATCTGCTAAAATAACTTCAGTGTTAGGAAAATGATCTGGGGAACTGGTGTTTCTGGTCTTTGGATTGAAGACTTGGAGGTGGGTAGAGGGGAATGGGACAACACCTAATGAATTGGAGAAGTTCTTCAGGGAACACAATTTCACTGCCTCGTTACTAGAGCATAACTCTTCATAACACTAGTGCTGGAACTACAGCACTGAGAATTTCTGGAGTGTAGATTACCTTTGTGTCAGTAAACCACTATGTTTATGGGAGGTCATAGCAGTGTGAGGCTTTTTTGTTTTTTAAGCAGCTTATTGTCTCAAGGACTCATCAACTTTGGTGCTTTTTCCTCCTTGTGGGTACATCCTCTTTAGTGTTCAACATCTGGGTTACATGTATTCCTAAGGTGCAGAGAGGCATCTCAAGGTGGCCCTTGGCAGTCTTGCCTCCAGTTCTGCTTTTGAATGATCTTTGGTGTTTAAAATATAGAGAACAAGAGTAGCTGTCGTTTGGATCTGTTGTCTCTGAAATGCAGCATGATTTACACACTGATTCTCACTGTGTTTACCTCACCTTGAAGCCTTAATTCCCCTACGCACAGCCAGTGACTGGTCTGCTCCAATGCCAAAGGTTTGACTTTTCCCTTTACCTCAGCAATAGTCCCATAGCATTTGTTTGGGGTAGAAGGCAAAACACAGGGCTCTAATAGGTCCCAGCCAAGGCTGTAAGAAGGTCACCATCTCCTAAGCCATAGTTGTGCTAGGCTTCCCATGGATTAGCACTTGACATTTGGTTCAGTGCCAGGGGCAGTTAAATGTGCAGAATTGGATGCAGCAGGATTTTTTCTGCTTGTTACAGGAAGAGTTTGCAATGTCCTGGAAGAATCTGTACCTCTAATTGGTGTGCCGCTTGCTCTGAACAAGCGGAGTATGCTGATAGAGCATTAAAATTTACTTGTTGGACAAGGAAAATGCTGTAAGCATATCCCCCCCATTTCTTGCCCCCACCAAAAAAAAAAAAAGGAAAGAAAAAAAAAAGAACCACCAAGGCCAAAACCTCCACTTTTTCTAGTGTTTTCTTCAAAGGTTCCTTAGCTAAAGGCTAAGATTGCCACAGAGTAGAAGTCATTGCATAGCATACTCTTATTTATAGGCTTCTGAAAGCTTCTTTACATTCCTCCTGAGATGTTCAAACTCCTGTAATTCGTGGATATTATCTCTGCATTCAGCAGTTCAGAAAATATTTGTTGTTACCATCTGGGACTTCACCGCTGTTTTTTTCTTTTGTAGCATTTGCTACAAGCATCCAGAATTAATACAGCTTACAACAACTTTAGCACAAATTCTTTAGGTGTATTATTAGTATTGACTTGCACCTTCCTTTTAAAGCTAACAAATGTTAATCTTGGGGTTTACAGTTACCAGTGAATCTGATTTTCTGTACATTCAGCTGCTGAAAAGTTGTAAATCCAAAATGAAGATGCACATTCTAATCTTACTCTGATTTGGGGAGATCTGAAAACAAAGTCTCCTACTGTTGAGGAGCATTACTTCAAATCTCTGGTAATACCTTAAAGCTTCTTAGGGAAGAACCTGGGCTGCCTGTCTCTTCCATCGGCTAACTCAACCCTAATACACATTGGGACCAGCTGGTAGAACATGCTGCAGAACTTTTTACTTATCCTGGTAGGTTTTTCCTGTGCTTTGACAAGAGTTGATGCTCCTTCTTTCTTGAATATGTTTTTATTAAACATTCTTACCAAAAAAAAATTGTATTTGGTCACATTTTATATTAACAATGTTTTAATAAAGTCACTTTAAATAAAACTGTCAAGGTTTTTGTGCTGCTTTGTGTGTTGTCCTTAATACTCTGCTTTCCTCAGTGTCACTGGAATTGTTTGGGGTATCTTGAATCTGCCTGACAGACAGCCAAGAATGATTTGACCCAGAATTTAGAAAACTAATTTTTTAGTTATGAGAAAACAAAAAATCAACACGCTTCAGCTGTTTTTTCAAGCCTTTAAGTGAATCTCTTTGGGGAAGTATCCTTGCTTTATCATTTCATCTGACAACTAGGGACAGGATGACATTTGGAAAAGACTAAAACCTATTTGTACTTCACTGTAATAGACTTAAACCTAACACACACACTCTCCCACTAGTATCTCCTGGTAATCTAAAGCAGTATCTGGATCATTACTGCAGGAGCAATTTGAAAACTGTATGTTGTGGTTTAGCCCCAGCTGTCAATTAAACACCACACAGCTGTTCCTTCACTTCCCCCAAGCAGGATGGGGGAGAGAATGTAAAAGCATCTCACAAAAATGAAGGTTCTAGCAGAGGCCACTGGGTAGTCTCACTTTTCCTGCCTTTTGTCCTGTGCAGCCAGTTCTCAAATTGTAAGAGAATCAAATGTGCAGCTACAAGGATAGCTTTTCCTCTGTATGCTCACATCTACTTCTTCCAGAAATGTATTTGGAAAAACAATTTGGTTATACCCGAGCTGAATTTCCAACAGCTAAAAAGGCATTTGAAGAAGAATTTGGCTTGGGAAGACTCCACAGCCAAATGAGGGTGGTATTCCAACTATATTTAGGATCTGGCCTACACATAATTTGCTTCAATCTTGTCTAAGCTCCCTCTCAGCTTTTAAAAATTCTCTCTACTAAAGGCAAATCCACAGCATCTGGGCACTGTCTCAGCACGAGGAGCCAGCAGGTCTGATGTATGAGTGAAGACTTGTAAGGGCAAAGTAGAAAAGATGCTGTGGCTGCCTACTGAAGAATAGTGATTGACTAATTGAGTGACTGATTGATTGATTGATTGATTGATTTAGTGGTGACTTTAGTGGTAGTTGCTGAGGTTGGGGCAGCATTTGAGGTCATGGTTGTGGGTGCTGGTGTAGCACCCAGCAGGCAGAGTCCTGCTGATCACTCAGCAACAGCATCCCCCAAAGAGCTTGCAAGTCATGTCCCTGAGATACAAACCCAACTTTGTAGGCATTATTTACAGACAGACCCCTGGGCTTTGCTGTCCAAGTTTGCCCATCAACCACTTGAATCAGTATGTTTATATTACTCTGAGATCAAAGCCATAATGTGGTGACCGGTGATAGGACCTGAGGGAATGGCCTGAAGTTGTGTCGGGAGGTTTAGATTGGATATTAGAAAAAAGTTCTTCACCCAGAGGGTGGCTGGGCACATGGCTGTGAAACTTGGACTTTATACAGGATCAAGATACAGGGCGTAATGCCCTTGGCAGGTCAGGATAGGATGCCAACAAATCAAAAAACATAGAGCTGCCCTGAAAATAGCTTACTGTAGTTTTCCTATAATGCTTGTCTCCAAAATGAATAATGGAATGAAGAAAAAAATTAAAAGCTTTGGGGAAAGAAAGAGTCTTCTGTGATTTTTGTGGGGTTCAACTTCAGTGACCAACCAGAGGTTTAAACAAGGGCCTGACCTGAGCCCTAGCTTCTCTTCTTACCAGAAGTGTCAGGTGCCAGTGACCCTGAAGTTCAATGGGCCATTTGTCTCCTGAGCTTGTTCTCTGAAGTCCAATAACCAGAGCTGAAGGCAGTCTTAGAAACTCTCCCACTTGCAGTAGGTGCAGATTATCTCAGGAGAAATTTTTTTGTTGCTGTGAAATGCCAGCTGCTATGAAAAGATGCAGTGGCATCACGATGATGATGGGAGAAGAAGAAAACCTTTTCTGATGGAAGAAAAAACAAAGTTCAGCTGGGAGGAGAAAATTCACCGCATGGGTCCTCTCCACCCTGGTATTTCCAAGCTATGTGATCTGAAGCACTGGCTCCACTTAGCTTGGTGGCAAAATTTATTTTGACTTGTAGGAAGCCCAGGCTTTATTACAGCTGTTTGTTAATAAAGTTTTGACTGAACATCCTGCTCTCCTTGCCACATTTTTCAGACCTTACATCTGCCAAGAAAGAAACTTGTGGTGTGTGCCTATAAGCTTATGTTTAAGAAACCCTGCTCTGGCCTGAGTGTTGTACTGATCCCTTTGGGTTCCACCCGTTTGGCTGCAGCTCAGTTGCTCCAAGGCAAGAATACTGCAAATGTTTGTGGCCAGTAATTAACGCTTTTTTTTGTAACTTCTCCGTCCTGGAGAAACTGATCTGCTGCCAGTGAGTCAGAGCACGTAGGAGGACACCTTTGTGCTCCCACCGGGCTAGCAGCAGTGCAGGCAGTGACTGCTGGGGGGACTGAGGTGCTGGAAGCTGCTGCCTGGGGCTGTGCCACTGCCTCTAAGCCCTCCAGCACATCCTATGGCCTGCAGTCTGAGACACACTGAGCTGACTCCAGAAACTGAGTCTGGCCAAAGTCCCTGCAAAAGTACCGACAGGTGAGAGTTTTCTTGGCCCACCGTCCTGCCAACACAGGAGTACTGCTTTTTGCTTGTCCTCTGTTTCATCCTCTCTGGCTCCCATCTCCAAGAGAATGGTTTAGCAGTCACTAAGAGTCGTGCAGTGTCTTATTAGTGAGAAAATGTAAAGTTGCAAGACATTTTAATAACATAACGAGGCATCAGGGACCTGCTTTCACTGGGGGACACCTGGCATGTTAAATTTCATGCAGATTTTGTCTGCTTTTCCTCCAGAAACCACTGAAAGGAGTTGAGAAAGGGGAAAAAAATCCCAGATCAAATAATTCTGAATGCCCAATCTTTGGCCAAGTTGTACCATATCTCTGCCCCCAGACTTGACCCAAGCTTTGAGTCAGCCAGCTAACTTTGGCGTCAAATCATCTGACTGTGGAAATCCCACAACAGTCCCAGGGAAGCTTCTCATCACTAAGGTTTCACAAGTGACATTTCAGGAGCACTAGTGACTAGGAACAAGCTTAGCAAAAAGCAAAGTACCCTTCTATGTGTTCTTTTCACCACCTGATTCAAAACCAGCCCTGGCTGGGAGCAAGCAAATCTTGCTTATGACTTAGATGAAGCAACTTCTCCCCTCCAGCCACAGGCAGTTCCTTGTCACTGATGTGTCTGGCACCTTTCTGCCAGGAATGATATTTGCTCTCCCCCTTCCCAGCATGGCATGAAGTGCCAAAGCATGAAGCCAGGCCTGTCAGGCCTACAGCCAGGGACAGAGACCTCTCTCTGCCCCGTCACTGGTCTAGGTCATTCCTAGCAGACAGCTGTCCCTTTTGGGCTGTCGGGGCTCTCCAGGACTCAAGGCGTAGGTCGTTGTTGATGGATGGAGCAAGAATCAGGAGTTGGCAAGGTGGGCACGAACTTGTCAGCCTCCAGTCCAGCCTGCTCCAGCACTGGGCTTGCCCTTTTAAAGGAAGCTTTCCCCCCCAGGCTCGCTCTCC
>NW_008236217.1:3499982-3503410 GCF_000691975.1 Corvus brachyrhynchos | reverse complement strand
CTTCGCCCCGCCAGTAGCCCATAAGCCAGGCACCAGAGCCCACCTGAAGCCCACCAGTGCCATCCTTGTGACCCTCAGCACAGAAAAACTTTTCATCTTGAGCTGTTATTCACTCTCCAGTTTTTTGCCTTCCTTCCAAACCCCCAGCCCTGCAGCAAGCACCTCGGTGGAGAGCAGAAAAACTTTTCATCTTGAGCTGTTATTCACTGTCCAGTTTTTTGCCTTCCTTCCAAAGCCCCCAGCCCTGCAGCAAGCACCTCGGTGGAGACGCCACAGGAAGGCTTCACCAGTTACAGCAAAGTCTCCTAAAACACTCGCTTTAAAAACCCCTGGGCGAGCTTCTCACGCATGCCTGGAAAATCAGGCACAGAAGTATTTGCAAAGCACGGCCATTAAGAGACCACTGGAATTTTGTGGGCATTCTTTAAAAATGTTATTTTTGTCTCTATCAACTTTTTTTTTTCTTAAGGGTGCAGCCAGCACCCTTGGTCCCTCTGCTGGCATCAGCGCAAACACCAGGTCCCAGCCTCCCCCCTGCCATTTCCTCACACTGGAACCCAACTCTTTTCTCACTCCCGCACTATTCCCTGAAGTCAAATGACTTTCACCAGTGTAGAGCCAGAAGAGCAGATGGAAAAACTGGGTTGTAATGGTAATGTCTGGGTAAGGGAAGTTACACAATAATAAAAAACAGAATCAGGGGTGGCTTCTGAATCTGGTCTCACAGGTTTTACCCAGCTGTCGGTGACCCCAGTTACAGAGGATTTCAACTGACATGAAAAAAATCCAACTCCTGACTCATTTTAACTGTACAAATTCAGTTAAAATCCATAGAAGCAACATCACAGAGTTCTTCATAGTTAATTTGCAATGAGTCCCCCAGGGTATTACTTTTGCTAGAAATGCCATTAGCATTTACAATTAAGTTCACTGTGAGGCACTTCTGGTTTTAATTATATAGTGTTTATAATGCTTCTTCTGGCGCTCTCTTAGCATGGAAAAAATGAACCTAGGATGTAGAAAGATAAAAAAGCTATTAATTCCAGGGCCAGAAATGCCAGATCAGTATAGTTACAAACAGATTGCTCTCTGTAACCCAGCCCAAACAGCTGGCTTTCAGTGTTCGGATAGGAATGCACCAAAAATGACAAAAATGTCTTTATCTGAGGAAGCTAATTTTAGACACTTTTATTTTGGCCAGGCAGTACAAATACTTAGAGAAGAAATCATTAAACTTCCAATTTAAAAGCTGGTTTTGTAGGATACATTGCATGCAGTGTTTCTGCAGCAGCCTCCCTGTATGTCCATCACAGGGAGACTCTGGAGAGGCTGCTCAGCCCAACCTGGCCAACACCCAGCTGAACACACACGGGCTCCAGGGAAGTTGCATTTGCCAGTGGCTCCCACAGGGCTGTGAGAGGTGTTTGCCAGCACCCATGGAGTCTCAGCTTCCAGACCAGCACCCACCCTACATCCTCACTCACCTTGGAGAGACAAAGGTTGGGCACTGCAACCGGTGGGGGAGCAAAACAGGTTCCTGCCCCATGAAAGGGGAAAATCCAACATTTCAGAGCTTCCCACTGCCTTAAGACAGGGCTGAGGTTCTTCACAGTTTAAATTAATAAAAAAGGACCCACCTGCTCCAACATCCTCCTGGCACACAGGTGATGTGGCTCAGTCTCTGCTCTGCTCTTGAAGCTGTTCAGGGCTGAGAGACTCCAAGCCCACCTTGGTGAGGGCAGTGACCCTCCTGAGACGAGAGGACCAGGTGCCAGCTGTCAGACTGGCTCAAAAAGAGCAGGCAAGCCATACAAGTGCATGCACCACACATAGCTTTGTAAAGAGAGTGATTATAACCCAGTTAAAGAGAGACGGAAAGCACATGGCACATAAACAACTTGTTACTGGAGAGGTGCACTGAAAGATTTTTAACTGATCCAGAGCTCTGCTCTTTAAAAATTCATAGGCTTCAAGTTACTCTTGCCACGTTTAAAATCACTTTGGAGTTTAACAGCCTCAGCACTTGCAACCAGCTACCTACAAAATGTGGTCAGTTCAAGACCTCACGAACAACCAATTTGTTTTTGTGTAATACGTGTTCTCTTTCCATGCCCAGTCATTGCAGGAGACAGCACGACTCAAAACCAGTGGTGGTTTTAGGGAAGGGGCATTCACAGTCCTGAAGGACACCAAGTATCAACAGGATATGAACAAGGA
Source organism: Corvus brachyrhynchos (assembly GCF_000691975.1). NCBI lineage: Eukaryota > Metazoa > Chordata > Aves > Passeriformes > Corvidae > Corvus > Corvus brachyrhynchos. The sequence goes on along the minus strand of NW_008236217.1, from coordinate 3,501,193 downwards.
CATACATATATTTTTAAACTCAAGAAACTGGGGCTTAGAAATGCTCACTCTTTATAACAGCAACTGAAACACTGAAAATCTGCCAGCGGTTCTGCTCTCAGCAAAACTCCAAGAATCAGAGTCAGCTCCATCTGTCATGTTGTTTCCAGAGCAGATTGTGGCACAGCCCAGCTCTTTGCTGTCCCTTTTGGCAGCAGCACTGGGCCTCCACCCTGAAGCGCCTCCTTCTGCTCTGATGCTGAAGGAATGACCTGGGATGGAAGCCATGGGCAGCCAAGCTGCAGTGACTGAGGCATTGCTGTGGGACACCTCTGCTGAAGTCTTTGCCTGCTAACTTGGCGTGACCTCAGATCCCTCACTTCACCTAGAGATGTCCTTACAGGCTGTCCTGCAGGGATGCTGGTCATGTGGGTGTGTAAACACATACGAGCCCAAGGACAGTAACACTGACATTTGTTGTCATCTTTTGAGGACCAGCGAGATAAAGATCATGGGGGCCTGTGAATTAGGTTTTTACATATAAAATAGAAAATTAAAATAGACATAGAATATGAAAACTTCCTGGCTGGAGCAGTTGCTAATAACCATGGTAAAGATGAGGTGCTATGGCCCCCCTGGCCTGTCTCAGCCTCAGTGAGACCAGTGATGGATGGCAGTGCCTTCCCAAATTACTTGCAGCCCACAGTTCTTCTCTGTGAACAGCCAAAGAGGACACCCCTGTCTCAGCTGACTGTATGAGGTATAGCCCAATGAATGAACGTGCCAATTTTGTTATTACAGGACATCATTTTTTTCCAGTGTTGAAGTTATTCCAAAGAACTTTTCTGCACTGAAATCCTTTGGATATTCTCTTGACGATGCAAAATACATCAAGACTCCTGTTCAGAGATTTCCAGTGAAAGCAGTGGGCTCTGATCCTGGCATCACCTCTGGCTGAATGCCAGCACACAGCTCAAAACATCATTTTAAACTCCTGAAAAGCTGCAAAAAACATCAGCTGAAGTCACTTGGAAGCAGCCTCATGGTAGGAAGGACAAGAAATAGACATTTTTAAGTCACTTGAGATGGTGGCAAAGATGCCTTTCTGGACACTAGCTGAAGGCACAGGCTGTGGTGGAGTAAATATCCCCACACTGTGATAGGCTCCATGCTGGGACCTGAACAGGAATGCTGCTGTGGGATGAAATTGTGGCTGGCCAGTCTACCCCCAG
>NW_008236217.1:3453689-3499871 GCF_000691975.1 Corvus brachyrhynchos | reverse complement strand
GCCGCAAATAATTTCCCACACTGAGGTGTCGTGCAGAGGTGGCACCCACTGGTATGCAATAAAGGCAAGTCTTTGCTGAAGCAGTAGAGTTTATGGAGAAACTTAAATTCAAAATACACTTGCAAACAGAAAAGGCTGCCAAACATGCCTGAGAAAGAGCTCTCTATAGCCCACAGATGTTTCAGGACACTCACATATCCCAGCTGTGTGTAGGTGGTGGCCCTTTCTCAGGGGGTGCTTCCCAGTTCTCAGCAAGGGCACTCGCCCTCATATCTCTGTGTGTTGTGTTTCTGGCAGGCAGTTGCTGCCCTGAAATGGAAATGTTTTCCTGCTTGGAAAACAGGGGCTTATTGTGCCTCCAAGTGAAAGCAGACCTGGCATTTCAGCGGTGCTCGTGCTGACAGAAAGAAAGGCAGCACATCCACGCCTGCCACAGTGCACATTTGGAGCCAGCTTTGGAGCTTTTCCTGGATGCAGTTTCTACTCAGAGATCTATAGCTTTTTGTTTATTTTGAACCTCCTTTGCAAACACAGCTAAGCATCCTGCCCCTTGCCCAGAGGCAGTAACGAGGTTTCTGCACTAATGGTGTCCCACCGAAGGCCAGTTTTGCAGCTTTCACAGCGACCTGCAGAGCAGATCCCCTTGGGCCAGGGGGGCACTGCTGGGCTCTGGTAGTCACCCCACTGTGGAGCATCTCATCCCGGTGTGACAGCCAGCAGGGCCAGCTGGAGCAGAAGAGGGCATCGTGTGCTGCCAACGCCAGGATGTAACTGCCACGTCTAATTTTAGCCTCCAGAGCCCTGAAAGCCCTCTTGAGTTGCCACATACCTTGATAAATTGTTTAAGTCAGTGCTGCTTGGCCTAAAGGTGGCTTTCAGATGGGAAAGGCTAAGTGCTGAATGTTAAACATAATTTTGGCTGGAGCTGAAGATGTCTACCTTCAGTAGTTACCCCGGGCTTCTGAGGCTTGTAGGGACTGCGGACTAAATGAGACACAAAGAAGAGGCAAAATTGCCTGGGATATTTTGTTTTGCTGTCTCATGCAAACTTGACTGAGAAGAAATCTGTGTGTGCAGTGTATATGCAGGGTGAAAGCTAGAAGGATGGAAATAAGGAGAAAATATCTGCAGGGTGCAGAACGTCCTTCAGGTCTGTGGTTGGACACCAGGGACAGCTGGTTCCTTCTTTAAAGAAGACCAATTGAGCCTTCAACAACCTACACAGCAAAGGGAACAACTGGTAAAAAAAGACATTTTACAATGAGTTCTGCATTCACTGTTGCCTGCTTGGCCCTGCCACTTGGACAATATTTAGAGTTTTGAAGTCTGGCTCCCATTTGGAGGCAAAACAAGTAGTGCAAGATTGATAGGCCTTTGCCATGACAAGATTTGTTGTACTGACCACAGGGGGCTCTTCCTTAAGAGTACCACAGCCTGGTTCCCACATGGATACACATGCACCTGCCTATGTCTCCCTTCAGAGGTCCATGAAACACATGGGAAATTTTTTGCCTTCCATGTTAATGAGCAACTGGAGAAACAGAACTTTGTCATTGGGACAGAGGTGAGTCTGCGACTACGGGCAATTTTCTGTGCAGGGGCTTTGGTACCCTTTCCCAGTTAACTGTGAAATTGGATAATCCATGCATGGAGAACAAAAAGCTGGCTGTCAGTACATTCAGGGGACCAGCTGCATCACTACTGGCAATTGTGACTGAAGCCTTGTATACAAGCTGTGCTACATGTACCTAAAACACATGTATATCTCTATATAAAAATCATTATTTATATTACATATTTTATATGAAGCATATAAGCCTACCTTAACATTCATATCAATATGCTTCTGAAGCAGTAGATTTCCATATCTCCCTTCCATATCTCTCCATCTGAGAGATGCCCAAGAGCAAAGAGACTACGGAAAGAAAAGGAATGCTGCTCAGTTAAACAATGCAGCATTAGAAAAATGATGTTAGGTCTTCATAGGTCTAAACCACAAATTCCCGCTCTTGGGGTAGTTTGGTGTTAATGCTTTTCAAGAACTGCTTGTTAATGATCAGGAAACTACTAAATTAACAACTCTGGAGAGTTAATTGACTGAACACTTTCAATCATTTATTAGGGAAGGAAATCCTTGCCTGTAAACAAAGCCGGTGTAGGGTTATTTCATGTCAGGAGCAGTAACAACACATCAAGACATTCACAAACCATGAGTTAGGGCCACTAAAATTATCAACAGGGTTTAGACTTCAAAAATAATAAATTGGGATTGATCTTTATTTGTATTTTGTTTTCTGAAGCTTTAAGGCCTGCTCTAATGCCATTTTATAGATATTCTCAGTAATCATAAAAGCTGAAACTTCCAGTAAAAATCCTGACAATTCTCACTTTCTCAGAGGCTTCTGGAGGAGATGAGATTCTATGGCACTGACAGTGCAACTGCAAAGGCTGCCAGCAAGGAAGGAGCCTTTCTGATCCAGACTGAAATTCTGAGCAGCAGTGGAATGATTTCTACCCCACATGAGGCAAAGAGCATCTTTTCAGTGAGCCCAAATAATGGGTCATGTCTTTCTGGCATAAGCAGGGCAAAGGTACCATGTCTGGTGTCTCTTGGGCCATCTTAGGTCCCAGGTGTGGTGTGGTAATGGGGAAATTTGCTGTGGTCTATGGAGGGAAATAGGGGCAGGGCTGCATTTGCCTTATGCAGGCATATTGTCCCTGTGCTTTGGGAACATCCCTGCATCCAGCCACAGCAGTAGGCTCCAGCTGCTGCCTACCCAGCCTCTCACACCATCCTCATCAGGATGTTTTGGGTGCAATGTGGCTGCATTCTGTCAGCAAAGCTGCTCTGTGCGTGCTGCTCTTGAAATGGGCTTTGGCATTGTGGAAGTTTTTTATACTCAAAACCAGGCATCTGTTTTTAGGAAATGCAGAAGTTAGGTTGCTGTCCTTGAGGATATGCCTTGAAGAGCATGAGGGCAGTTTAAACGCAAAATCTGTACACAGCTGGGAAAGTTTCTTTCCAATGCTGTCCATAGGTGATTGATTAATCAGATTAAATGATTTTATTGGAGGTCTCTGTAGGCTAAAATAATGAAGGAAAGTGTCCCATTGCCAAAAGCTGCATACAGGCAGTCTTCTTTACTCAGAAAGATTTGCCCCATACATCATTCCTTGACATCAATGAGCTCTATGAGACCCTCAGCTCCCCTGAAAAGTGGGTCTCTTCTCCTCAGAACTTTTGGGGTGGTGATGGAGCCTTTGCTTCTGGTTCCCGATACTTAAACCCATTATAATTGTGGCTCTTTATGTCTTACACTCTTCTATCATCCTGGAGGAAGGGAGCAGCACATTTGCTCCCTAGTGGGCTAGGCAAGCTGTAATGCCAGCCAGTTAAGCCAGACTTGCCGTGAAATGTTTGCAGACTGCAGAGCGAGCTGCTGAGGGAGCTGTCGCTCTCCAGCTCCTTGCAGATTCACCATCCCACACTCAACGCAGAGCTCATTTTCTTTTCCTCACACTGAGTTACATATCTTTTCCCCAGGGGTTATGCAAACTGCACAGTGACTCTCTTTCAGCCTCCCAGCCAGCCGTGCACCTGTTTTTGATCAAAATTTTTCTGCTGTAGCCCTTGTTGGCTCAGAAAAGTGCTTTGACAAGCTTGAAATTTCCTGCCTCAGGAAGGAATAACATCTCTCTAAAAGAGTGCTGTGGGTTCTGTTGGAGAGGTATTACCCATGAGCTGCAGAGAAAGCTGGACTTATTATAAGGATCAGAAACTGAAACAGCCTTTGTCATGGCAGGACAAAAGATGTCCCAGAACTCCTGGCTCCAACAACATAAGACACAACTTGGCCTGCGGCCATTGCGGCAGTTTCATTAAGACACTTCGCAATCTCTGTTTCTTGTGCTCAAAAGTTTTCCTACCCCACTTCAAGAAAATACACCATATATAATGTCCCTGTAAGGAATAAAGTCAGACAGCCTTCAGCTGAACCTGGTAGGGCAGAAAGCTAAGATGAGGCTGCAGCTGATTGTGACTCATCCACTCCCCTTTCCCCAGGGACATGAAGAAATCCTCCCAGAAATGGGAGAAATATTTATGTAACTTTCAATGCTAGAGAAAAAATCTATGAGGTTGTCAGTGTCTGTACAACAGCCCCCTTGAGTTTTGTCTCCACTCTCCTTGACCCATGTTCTGATAGAACTTTCAGTAAGCTATTTATCAGGTACATAGATAAACCAGCCATCATCATATCAACATATGGTGACAGTGACTGAGATCTACCCTATTAATTGCTGACCCCATTTCTATTTCAGTCACTTGGCATGTCCTCTAGGAAATGAATGGGATCAGTCATGATAAATCCATTTTCTCTGGCACCAGATAATCTGCTTCCAAGCTGGAGCAGATGCTGAGATGCCCATGCTGGCAGCCTGCTGCTGGATGACCAAGGGGGCTGTAGTGCAATGCAACTGCATCCCTGAAGCTTTGTGTTGGCTCCCCTTTGTACAATAAAGGGTTCTGCTACCCAGTATTGTGTCCTAAAATGCCCTGCTGATATATCACAGATATATCAGGAAGGGACCAGAAGGGGTCATCTGTTTCATCCTCCCTGCTCCAGCAGGGTCATCCTAGAGCACCTGGCACAGGATTGTGTCCGGGCAGTTCTTAGACATCTCCAGTGAGGGAGACTCCACGAATTCTCTGGGCAATGAGGTCCCAGAGATTATTTCCTGGATGGATGACAGCCTTGAATTTGGGTGTTAAACCGATGTAGAAAGGCTGAGTGTCTAACAACCAGAGGAGACTGGAGAGACAGGCAAATGCTATTTGAATTACTCAAGGGTTTTGAGCCCAGATCTCGTGTTTCAGCTCTAAGCACTGGGATATGAGGCACCATGGTGTGGTGGTTTGGATCTTCTCAGCTCCCTGTGCTGGAGCTACTCTGTTTTGCAGTGAAATTGGGCAGTTCTTTGAGAGGACAGGGATGGAGGGAGTACGTAAACATTTAAAAGTATAATTTGCTGGTGCTGCTAGTCAGACAAGGAGAATGCTTGCCATAAAACACTAAATTGTCTAGAGGCACAGAAACTGCATCCCAGCACTCAGTGCTGGGCTGAAAAGTTGGACACAGGTTTGCTCTCTGTCTCCAGCAGTGCTCAGTGCCCTGCACAGACACAGGGGGAGCTGGGGGGCTGGAAGAGCCAGGTGTGTGCCCTCAGTCAGCCTTCTGCAGGCAGGTGTGGGCTCCCACCCCCCCGAAAAGAGAAGCCAGCTCAGCTTGGACCCTGGCTGCCAGAACCCCTTCCCAAAGCCTTGCACATGCCATCACCCTCACTCAGCCCCTGGCACAGCCCTTGGCACAGCCCCACGAAACTGTGCGCATCTGAGCAAGGAGGACAGAGGAAGCCATGGGTCTGGAGCTGGAGCGCCCTCCCAGAGCAGCACGGCTGCTTTCCCTTGGGACGTTTTGTTTTCACTTTATTTGTGTCCCTGGGACCCAGCTGCTTAGCAACTGGATAAAATTGTCACAAAACGTTGGCATTGCCCCCCTCACCAGGGCAGTGGCTGGGCTGGGTCCTTGGGGGGGCTGTCTGCCAGGAGAGGTGGCCACACATCACTCATGAGGGAACCCCCATCCCTGTCCTTGTTTTACTGGGAGGCCTCTCCCAAAGTGTGAGGGAATTTGGCCCTCGTGCATGGCAAACACTACACTGCAGGTAAGGCATGTAGGCAGCTCCATCTCTCCCTGGGGGCAAATGAAACATGGACACTTTTTGGATCTGTGGATAAATGCTTTTTCCTCTCTGAAGGACCAGGAAATAAAGCCCACTTGAAGTAGTCCAGTGAAGTACCTGAAAAGGAAAATATTCACCATTTCTGCTGTATACTCGGGGGAGATGGGGATGAATGCACTTACTTTGGTTCAGGGCCTTTTAAATAAAAAAAAAGAAAAAAAATGGCAATGAAGAGTTGTGGCTATATATTCCTTGGGCCAGAAAAAGAACAGGCATGTGTCTAATGCCTGCTGCTATCTTTGCCCTGTTTGAGTCCTCTGCCTCTGTGGATAATACTCAAAGAGGTATCCAGGCTGCCCAGGAGGCCAAATCCTGCTCAGTGGAGCTCACTTCCCTTGAGGAGTCATGCAAAGGGCAAAGGATGAAAAGAAGAGATTTTAGGAGAACAATTTATAAGAGGCCCTTATAAGTGCCTGATGTGCAAAAGATAGTTGCTGGCAATTGCTGATATCTTGTGTGTTTACCTCAATCAGCAAGTATTTATAATTAATTTTTAAAATGCTGAAGTTCCAGCCTTACTGGGAACATTGCAAACTGCCCTCAGCACTCTGATGTGCTTCCAAAATGTACACTGCCACAAGTCAAAAAGAACAAAGACTCACATGTTTCAGGGAGGAGGTTGGGGATAGTGGAGAGGTAATTCAGTTCAAATGAAAATTATTTAGATAACTCATATCTATCCACAAATATTTAATTTTCATGACTGGAAGCAACCACAACTGTTATAAATGGGGTGAACTACCACATCACTTCTAGCATTTCTCCTACCTGATGCCACAGCACCTGGCATGGAGGATTTGCCAGCAGTGGGATGGCCAGATTTCACTTTTTTCTTTCCCCCTCGCTCCCCTCACAATGCCTCGTGCACCGGTTGTGCTGACACACGAGTTTGCAGGCTCCCAAAAGACCTAGTGGGGCTTAAAATAGGTCTGTAACAAAACCCAAAATGCCACAAACAAACAAACAAACCCATAACATCCATCAAAAAAAAAACCCCAAACCAAAATGAAGATGCAGCATTGCTGAGCCACTCCTTGGAAGCTTTCTGAAGAAGTGTGGGATGCTTCTGACCACCCTTGTGCCCACGATGTTTACTGATGGTTTCTGTCTCTGTTTGTATGGAGAAAAAGCAGAATGCAATTTCACTGTTTTTCAGTTTCTTTACTTTTTTGAGGCAGTTTTTCATGGTAGTTTTCACTATCTATGTCCCTTCTGGCCTCAGCAACAGGCTGGGAAGCAAACCTACTTCAGGGCAGGAAAATGCCATTGCCATCATGGTGGTTAGGGTGAATGACTACCCTCTCAAAAGGCTTATGCCTTGAGTTGATGTTGTTCCTTTAAAATCAGAAATGTGCCGTGTCTTGGAGCACTGCCCAAACTCTTGGGGTGTTGAGGTGGCTGAGAGGACACAGGGGAGCAGAGGAGAGACAATCAGCTCCAGGGCAGCAGCCCCTGCTAACATCTAACCTGAGGCTTTAGCAGCAGGTTTAGAGTGAGATTTTTCATTCTATGAGGTAGTGGGAAAGCAGCCCTGTATCTAAGTGATTCTTAGTTTTTTCCACTTATAAAATTATGAAAAATGACTCTCGTGTTCCCCATTAATATTGCTATTAGCAGACAGGCAGGGCTTCCCAGCATGAGCCATTCTTGCTAACAAGGTCTGTGTGCAACACATTAGGGAATGTACCTCTCACAGCTTTGAGAGCACTGTAAGGGATTGGCCATAGATCCTGCAATGGGGTACAGGGCCAAACATACCTGCATCTCATCTCATCTCATCTCATCTCATCTCACATCAGAGAAGACAGCAAGATCTAGCTTTAGGTTCAAGATCCTTGATTAAAAAAAAAAAGAAGACCAGCAAGCCCAGACTCCTCCTTCTGGGCAGAGTTGCCCTCCTGCTCCAACAGCAGGTGGGTGCAGTGCTGAGAAGGATGATTGTGTTCAGGTGGGGCTGTGAAATCAAACGTCTCACTCTCCCACTCAGTCACTCACACAAAACAGCATAACAGGACACAAAAAAACCCCACCTTACCAGGGATTATATAATCCTTCATCTTCAGATGCATTTACTGCCAATGTTACTCTTCCCTTTTTAAGGTGGGTCTTGCTCCAGTGCAGGAAGGAAATGGTCTAGCACACAGGACAAGGGGGAGCAATTACTGTTTTTCCCCTTGATGCTGGCAAGGCTTTCAGCACTGGCATCTGTAATATCCTTACAGCCAAAGTGGTGAGACAGGGACTGTGCTGCAACAGAGTCTGAGTGGCCATGGACCAGCCTGGTTGTACCTACAAGTTCTCTTGTGCTGAACTCCCTTATGTGCCCTCTGCTGTGGTTGTGGGTGCTGTGTCAGTCCCAAGGCAGAACTGGGACTGGGCTCTCTGCAGAGAGCTGGCTGGCCAAGAAAGAGGCTGATCCCTAAAGAACTCAGATGTAATCTCTCAAGCTCCTTGTGGTACAGCGGGCAACTGCTCCGAGTGGGCAGAAAACTCCCCAGGGTGTTTTTTCTTAAATGCGTGAATTTTGGTTCAAAAGCAGAGGAGATTTTTGCCTGTACCTCATTGCTCCCATCTTTATTTACCATTTTCATATAGCAATCCTGACTTCTCAAGACAGTATCAGCTCTTTGGAGAGGAACAGAAAGCTACACTGGTAATGCCAGGTACTGAGACATCTCTTTTCCTCTGCATAACTTGTGAACAATGGTATATTACAACAAATATCCACATCTAAGCTTGTACAGTAAACTAGTTAAGGATCTGTGATTTGGGGGTTTTTTGTTTGTTTCAAGTATGCAGCTGAATGTTTATAGGACAGTCTAGATTTTAATCCAAACTTTCACAAATTTAGACAGATGTCTCTGGTGCTGTAAAAGGGCATACATACATCAGCACATCTGAAAATCAATACACCTCATGGGGCTGAGTACTTCAGTTAATCAAATACTGCGACCATCAGCTTTTGCTCAGCTTCTAGCTAGCTCCAGAGTATTTTCTGCATAGTTACAAGATTATAACTGCTAGAAGAAAAGAAAGTTGCTATTTTAAACACCATGATCTCTATGTTTTTTCATTGTTTGAGCTTCACCTTTATTGCAGCTTGATTTTCCTTTCTGAATTGCTCATTAGGTCTAAATCTAGAGAAAACAAAATCCTGTCTATCTCAGTGATCCTGGACAGCAGGGAATGCAAGGCTAGTCTAGGGCCATCTGTTTCACTGCAAGAAAGGTTTTAGAAAACAAATCCAGACAGTTGATTCATTATAAAATAGACATAAGTTATGAGGATAATCATGGAAACAAATCCTATGAAGACATCTTAAGTCCCCAGCTGCTATTACTGTTATTTTTTAAGTCAGCATTGGCTACCCACATCACATGAATAATACTGTATAAGTCACATGCAAAATAGCAATAGCTGCAGAGATCAGGACCATACCAATTTAGTAACATTTAGTTATTTTAAACCGATTATAGTTATTCTTCTGGAGCATGGTTGGTGTGGGACACAATCTCGGATGGTCTGGAGTAAAACATCCTCACACAGGAGCTCACTGTCTCAGAGACCACGTGTTTCTCTGAAGATGATGACAAATTGTGTGCAACTCTGCAGAGATGGGCCTATAGGGCACTCTTTGGCTACGCAGCAAAGTGTGAAGCAGAGGAACTTTGTTGGTAGCAGAGGAAGGACTAAGAAAAGGGGAGATGCAATATTTTTTCCGTAAGTATATCTGTGATGAATGTCAAACCTTTGCTTAAGCATCCTTCTAAGGAACCCTGGACCTGGGACCTCTGTCACAACTATTAAGAAGTGAATTTTCACCCATAGATTCCCTAGCCTTTCTTTGTCCACAGTTCACCAGACTGCAATTCATGTGGCTGTGACAGGGTACTTGTCATGTAGCCACACATTATACCTGGAAATAAATTTCAAACTGAACAAGTTTTATGCAACCTTGTATTTTCAAAAGCACCTTATACTAATCGGTAGCCAAGCAGCAATAAAGAATTTTAATCACTATAGTCTGTGCTGTGCTGAAACTAAATACAATCCTGTTTAATAAAAACCTGTGGTCACTCAGGAAGATCAGTTTCAGCGTGCTTAAGAGGCATGTGTGCCCCATCCAAATGCTCAGTCCCAAATCCAGTATCAGGCTCTACCAAAACCAAAACCAAAACCACGTGATCTAACACTTGAACTGATCCACAGGGCTGGAGAACAGAAAGGGTGGGCAGCATGCATGTTCCTCTACATGAAATCTCCTGGTGAAGTTTGCATGTGAAGGGGACCTCAGCTCTTGGGGCAAAAGTCTCGGCAGCAAAGTTGCAAGAAACTCCTGGCATCCAAATCAGACTTCTTCAGATGTTCATTGCCAGGTTGATAAACTAGTATCAGAAAAAGATCAACTTTACAATAAAGCATTTCAGGCCGTTCTCCCTCCCCATGTCTTTCCCCAAATGGAGCTGTTCCAAAGCAGTGCTTTGCTCTGAATTGACCCCATGAAGGGAAAAGGACCTTTGCTCACTTGGCTTTTACATCCTGTCATTAAGGAGAGACCTCAGCCAGCAGGAAGGAATAAGGCAAAGCTCTCCAAGCACTAGATGCTGGAATCAGCAGTTACTTTATTTGCATCCCAGCAGCCCACATGGGTTCCCACATTTCTTTTGCCTGGGAATTCATTGTGCCTCACCCCAGGAAGCTTTGGCTTAGTGAAATGAGAGACAGCTCACAGCAACAGGGAGACAAAGAGAGAACAAGAAAATAAGAAACCTGTGCTGAGCAGTGTGAGAAGCAAATGATAGACATGGACAGATGAGGCTAATCTGAATTCCTGGGGGGGTTCAGGGAGTGTGAAAGACCCCCCCATCCCCATCTGCTCCTTCCTCTTTCCCCACTGAAACCTGGTGCCCAAGGAGGGAAAAAAACCAGAGAAGCTAGAAAGGGGCATGGGAAGTTGTCAATATGCCATAGGGCAAGGAAGGAAGGAAGGAAATGGCGTGGAGGAGATTTAATCAGTGCGTGGGCTGTAGTGGGCTGTAAAATTCCAGCCGTGGTGGAACCTATGGCAGATACCCCCCTGCACTCTCACAGACACCTGAAGTATCATGCAGAAATACTCCAGTTCTTACAAGAGGACAAAGCTCTAGAGAAACCCCATCATTTTGTCAGTTTTTATGAATCTGTGCTCATACCTCGCCTATATTCAGGTTAATGAACTCCTTGTTTTTCGCACTCAGTGCTTGGAATACTCCTGAAATGAAAAACAGGACACCAGTGCTATAAATACACCTCATTCATATTCATACACGAGCTCTCCATCCCACAATGACAAGCGGCCATGCCAAGGAGAGGGAAGGCCTGGCACAAAGGCAGATTGCTTAGGATTGCTTGGTGGTGGTAGCTCCTCTGACAAAGCAAAGTCCATGCAAGAGGAAATGTCTTGCTCACTTAAGGCCTTTATGCAAGTCTCACTTCAGGACTTGTCTGGAAGAAGTGTCCTGAATGTGCTAAACAGTCAGATTTGGAGGATACTCTGAAACCAAGCCAAGCAATTTGCATTTCTTTTTTACCTTATTTAACTTTTATCTCTCAGAAGTTTAATAATTCTATTACTACATTCAAACCAGAAAGTAAAGAGAAGAACAAAACAAAAAAAGAAATCAGTGAAGGAAGTTGATTTTTCTTCTCAGAGAGTGAATTAGGTTTTATTTGAATTTGGAGGTACACTTATGATCATTTCAGCATTTATCCAGCCATTTAACCTATCTCTACTACTGCTGCTTTGTAACAAGAGTGACCCTCTACCAGAATTGAACTGAGACCTTCGGTGCCTTGATGTACAGGGAACCACATCTGAAGCCAAAAGTGAGCATGTTACATAAAGGGAGATACCTGCCCAAGCGTGTGCCAATTTTCTCTTTCCATGAGGCACAAGTAATATTTGAACCTTGAACTTATGTGATCCCAAATTAAGCTCCTGGGTGAGCCACAAGAAGGGTTACAACACGGACTTCACCAGCATTCTTCACATACCTTCAACATTGCTGCAGAGTTTATGCAGCAAGCTCTATCCACATGGGGAAATTTTCCATTAGCAGCAGAACATTTTTCCCTTTACAGGAGAAAATCCTAAATGCAAATGCTAAACACAACTCCTTTCTGCTAGCCTTGTACTCGATCTCAGATCTTGTACAACACGCTCAACAGCCAAAAGCAGAACAACTTCTTTTTCAAAGGGGATGAAATTCCAGAGGAAAAAGATACTTGTTGGAACCCTGGGTTTAGAGAATTTAGGTTTTTGGGATATAATTATGCATAAGTGTAACAATATGGAGGATTATGGTGGATTTATGTCTTCTTCTTTCTCCTCCTTCTTCACAAATCTAGGTTTTATGCTATTGGGTCAAAAGTTCCGCACTGCGGGACACGAAAAGTTAGTAATTGGATTGTAAGTAAAAACATATTACTTAGCATGTCATAATTGGTTAATTTAGACTTTAAAAAAGCTTGGAAGTGAAAACTCACGGCCATTTTCCACCCTTCCAACAAAGAGGCACACTCTGTGCAGCTGTGTTACTGATAAGATATAATAAACAACTAAGTCCAAACAAGAATACACGCTCTCCTGCATCTCAATTCACACTCTGAGTAAAAAGAACTCGAGATGTAAAAAGGAAAAGAAGAAAAAAGTAATAGATACTCACGACTTGCATTCTCTAGGCGAATTAGGCAGTTCAGAAAATCATCAAATTCAATCTGGAACTGCTCATCAGAGTATCGGAGGACAATCAGTTGCAGCAGGTAATTGTTGAGCTGGTATCCTTCCCAAAGACACACAGAGAAGAAGTGAGCAACCTCACAGGTCAGCGGGAATCTAAAGATCTCTATTAACTAATCTTGAAAACCACTTAATGGGAAGATACTCTGTGGCACATATCTGTCCAGAAAGAGATCTAACCACAAAGATCCTCAAGTTTGCAATGAATAACAAACTCTGAACAAGAAATTTTTCAGGCACTGCAGTTTCTAGTGCATGCACACTGTGATGTATGAGAGACCATTCGCTATTCTTGAAATTTGGAGGGATTTCTGCAAAACTGTCTGCTTTAATAAAAATAATTTGTGCTGAAATACTAATGCAGTGATTGATCTTCATAGCAGCTTACTCACTATTCCTTCAACCCTTGAATGAAGATGGACTCTGAAGCGGTTTGTTTCAGGGTCCAACCCTGCACAAGTGCAGCCCTGTTGAGTTTAACAGAGCTCACTAAAATACAGAGATTGCTCTGACTGACTGCCCTTCAGGACTGGGGGTACCTGGGGCAAAATTAGCCTACTCAATGTGTCCAGGTTCTCGCTGGGGTTTAGACCTCTTCTCTGTTCCAGAGCACCTGGCCTGTGTGATTGATTGTCCTCTTCACCCAGGCTGATCTGCCCGACAGGTTTACCGGATAAAATGCAGGGCTTGCCTTACCTGCAGCTTTAAGAGCACCACGAAGCTCATAAGAGGACATGGAGCCAGATTTATCAAAGTCAAATTGAAGAAAGATACTCTGTTATGAAAGGAGCACACAGAAAGCTCAGTACTGGGATATGAAAGGGAGCACAGATAGGGCATAGCAAGGCAAGGTGTTTATCTCCAACTACATAGTAGAAGCATTTAAGAGAACTGACAAGACTTTGGTCTAGATCCAGTCTGATTTTATAATAGAGAAGCAAATCTTGGTCCCAGTTCTCTTTGTCATATGAACAGGTTTTTGTGACTTAAACAAGTACTGCCAAATCCAAGCATTAAAAAATAATGAGTTGCTCTTCTTTAAAAATTTCATTATTTTTAAAGAAGTTCTTTTAACTGGAAAGGATTGATTGTTCTCTTCTAACTCTTAACTGACACATTCTCTTAATCTCCTTTTATGTTTTTCTCCGTAGTTCTGAACACTAGAGACAAACTATTTAACATGACGTTAATACTGTCACAAATATACTCATTTGCTTCTAAGTATAAAAGATATGAATAGCCACATTCATGGTACAACCAAGAGAACCGGTCAAACAGTTTGAATTTTGACCTATATATTAAGCAATTTTTAAGCTGGAGTTAAATTCCATCCTTTCATTGAGCTTTGGAATATGAGTTATTTAGAGCTGTCATCACACTCAGCTTAAAATTTTTCAGCAAATACATGTGCAAATCTTCCTACAGGATACAAGGATTTCTCAAGGCCCTTGTAAAAACACAGTGTGTCCTTTGTTAAAAGAGATGTGGCATTAGTACTCAGAAAAAGTGTTGGCCATTTCTGATGGGCTAGACAAGAAGCAAAGAAGTGCATATTTTGAATGCTTTGGTGAGGCACGAATTCAGAAAAACCTATTAATGGCCATAAGGAAACAATTATAATGTCTTTTATTTGAATATTCAGTCTGTGATTGATTCTGCAAGCCTACTTATTCTTAATACCATATACAGTAGCAGGGAAATGTGTTTAAAATTAGAATCAACACTTTCCCAGACTTCAGTACAGTTGACTCCTGAGAGATCAGTAATGAAAATGCAGTGACTTAGGAAATTATTATTTCCTACTCGTCATGAATCATCACTTTCTTCTTCTCTACAACTGCAGTTATGGAAACTCCTTAAGTTTCCTTTTGATTGGCTTGCTTATTAGTGCCCATTGCATTCTTTATCCCAAACATAGTTGATTAGCTTACAAAAATCTCAGTTATTTCCAGAAAACCATTATGGTTTAGCATCATGGAAAGCTAAGAATGTCTTTGACTATCCAAAACAAACCCCATGCTTTTAAAACATTTGTTTTGTGTTAGAATTCATGGCTTGAACACACTCCGGTCTCCATTTTTGTCTGCATATACCTAATAAACTGTTCAGGAAGTAGCTAATGAAATGGAAGAAAAATTGCAATGGATAATGTCACCTACTATCCATTTCTTCATTTTGTCCCAGAAAATTTTGAACTCACTGAATTCCAGTTTCCCATTGCCGCTGGTCTGGTAATATGAACTAAGGAAAAGGACTTGTTATGTGAAAGTCCAAATTCAGTCTGAACTTATCAGAGTAGCTCTTTAAGCAGAAAACGTTGACTGGAAAGCCTATGGTGCTGGTGAAACTGGCATCGGGATTCCTCATGAGGTAGAGCTCCAGCAGTTACAGTCATGGCTGTGATACTGGAGGAACATTATGTGATATAAAAACACAGCTGAGCATTCAGGCTCTACATGAGGAAGAAAGACAGATTATTCTAAGTCAAGAACAGTTTTGGATGTAAATGGGATATAAATTATTCAGAGGATTAAATTACCCAATTAAAACAAATTGCCACTGTACCCAAAGGAGTTAGTCAACCAATGTGCTATTCAGTATTTTTATCTAGACACCTGACTCTGTTACAATGGCGCAACCAAAAATTAATGGGAGTAGTGGGGTGAGACTGGCAAAATCTGGTCCTTATGGTCTGAAATAAATGCCTGTATAGCAGTTCTAGGAGGCAGTGATTAGATCTGCCTGGCCTTCCCTCTGCCTGAAGTGAAGGAATTATTTCACTGAGTTACTGATGTCCCCCAAGCACAGCTCACTTCCAGGATGAGGCACCTGCTCTGAAATACTAAATAAGGAACGGCCCATTCCCCTTCCCTTTTCCATCATGCCAGGACAAAGCCCTTGCTCAGATGGACACTGGCTCAGTGAGCATTCACAGAGGTCAACACATGTCAAGCGGGTTCTAGCTAATGCCGGCTGTTATTTGAGCACCTACGCTGGTGATATTATTGAGGGCACCCACAGATCCCAAGGACATTCTCACTTCTGCAAAGAGTTTTTTTACCCAGCCAGGTTCTTCTTCCCAGGGTCACGTAGAACTCAGTCCCTGTTCCTCACCACCACATGGTGACCATTGCCAGGGATTTCAATGGCATGTGACACAGAGGAGACTATGCCAGGATTGACTTGGGTTTGCATTTTTATGGTTTTGCTCCTCCATTGTGCTCCAAACAGCATGTCCAGAGTGGGATGATTGTGTCTGCATTCCTTGTGCTTCCAAAGCAGAGGAAGAGATGTCTCCCCATTTATTCAAAACTATGCAGAGATTTGCTTGGAAGCATTGCAAATCATGGAAACTATTTAGTTGTGTCCTAAATAGTAAATCTGGAATGGCTGACATGCTCCAGGGTCAAGTGCAGGCCCTGGGTCTGTGCCAATACCATGTAAGGATGAGATGTGAACATGGACCAGCCTCCCTGCTGAGGCTTGATTTTTAAGTGAGGAAATTTAGGACTGGTCCCCCATTTCTCATTGCATGTGCAGGGTGACTAATCTGCACAGAATTTTAGTATTACGAACTAGCTTTAACAGGATAAAATTTTGACTGTTTTGATTTTCTCTTAGAAGTGTTCGAGTGAATGCTACCTCTGTCATGGACTGGAGTAACAAAAGCAAAAGACAAGAACATCTCAGCTGAACAAGCAAGACATAAACCAAACATT
This sequence comes from Corvus brachyrhynchos, assembly GCF_000691975.1. Classification (NCBI taxonomy): domain Eukaryota; kingdom Metazoa; phylum Chordata; class Aves; order Passeriformes; family Corvidae; genus Corvus; species Corvus brachyrhynchos. The sequence continues at coordinate 3,483,572 of NW_008236217.1, read as the reverse complement.
AGATACTTGCCTTGGTAGCACTGTTTTGTCTCATGTGTAACAAAACTGTTTATTGGGAAAGCATATTGCAAAACCAGCTCTACCCAAGGAGAAGCCATGCTAAGCAAACTCAGCAGGGACCAGAACTCTGCAAAGGACAAATCTGGTGGGAAAGAATCACCAGAGCTGTGATTCACCTCACTTGATGTCTGAGCAGTCATTTAGCATGCCTCAGTTAGGTACATCCAGAACAATTAATCACACCACCCCTTTCACTATCTACAAAGGAAGTCTAGAAATCTAGCTTAGATGTAGACGCCTACACCACAAATGCCTAAATTTGGACAGACAACTCTCACCCACATGTCTGTTTCCTGGAGTCCCAGGAACTAGCTGAAAGACCAGATTTTCCAGTTTTTAAACTGATTGTCAAAAAAGAGCTTTGATATCAGCAATTTTCACCACTGCTGATCTCTAATTTCTGACCCATAACTTGCATGTACAACTCTGTCTGGTGAGTTTAGCTCTCCAGACAACAGACTTCTCTGGAGCTTTGTCCTCTAGGTCTCCTTCAAATAAACCACAGCTTGAAAAATGCATGGTTCTATACAGAAGTAGCTTGAGATTTCCTTCTAAATGTGCTCAGTATTAAAGCATCTGCCTGTAAGTCTGCAATAGAAAACAGTTTGTCTTGAAACTCCTAACTCTAAATTTCTAAAATAAAGATCAGGATAAAACGGTCATGTCTTTTTGTTTCCTTTGGGTAGTGATCTGCCATGACATTACCAAATCCATCTCTGTCATCTACAACATATAATGTTATGGACAACTATACTCATTCTTCATTTAGCCTCACAAGCACTTATTTGAAAGGATACATCCATAAGAGAAATGATATTTCGGCATGAAATGAGACTTAAGTTCTTGAATTTTATGTTCTTTGCTGAAAAAGAACAACAATAGGAAAGAAATCATTGGGCAAAGCTGTCTTTTATAAACTGAAAGTAGAAAACAGGATTCATGAATAGAGATAGCTGACTCTTAGTTCTCATTGTGGGAGGACCCATGCACTGGAAGATGAAGGCAGCTCTCACTACAGAGAAGTCTCAGTCCAGACAGAAGAGGCATTTACTGGAGACATGACCAGAAATACTGTCTTTGCTTTGTAAATCAGGAGATGAGGTTCAGAGAGTGTCAGGTTTCCCACTGTACAAAGGGCCTGTAGCAGGATCATGAGCTACATCCAGGTCTTTAAAGTCCCAGCCTAGTGCCAGTCTCTCCACCGCAGAGTGGTAGCGCAATAGGGAGCTGGCCTCACTGAACTGACATGGATCATGCTGGAGGCAGGGCAAGCTTGTGGTTAGACCATGGACCAAATGCTTTCCTGGCTCTGCCCTGGCTGGCTCAAGGACACTAGGTGGGGGTCGTAAGACAGCCTTTAATTTTCTATAGGTAAATTAATTTAATGGCAGCTTTTATAAAGTGCTATACAGCCCTTAACTTGGAAGCTGTCAGCACTTACTTTTTTTTAATACAGAATTCAGAACATATTCAAGTTCTTCTGCAGATATCTCCATGTCCTGCAGGGGAAAAAAAAAAAAAAAAAAGGGAAGCATCTGTTACTTGAATGTTTCTGTAATCAGACATACCAAAAACCTCAGAAAACACAAACATCACTCATCTGTACTCTATTGCAACTCAGCAAAAGAGAATCATACAAAACCCAGAAAAGGCTGAAAACTAAAGGGCTGGAAAAATACAGGAGTGCTGCTGTGCATAAGTCTGTCTGAAGGACATCTCAAGCGGGAGCTGTTGATTCAAAGAAAAATCAACTGCAGCTGAACATTATACCAGGTAGGCTCCTTCAGAGCTTGAGTTCTAGCTTTGGTCCTTCTGCTTGCTCACAAGGGACTGCACCCTTATCCATCGAGCCATAAGGCATGGTGACATCTGGTGCCCAAACAACACACTACAACTAAACGTACTCCCAAAATACGTTGGGTTTGTTTCACGTGGCCCTGGGTGGGAGCAGAAGTGTTTCCCCTCTTTCTACATCTTGCTCTGACCCAAAGTGTTTTGCACTCACCTTTCCTGAAATCTGCTCAAACAGTGCCCGGAACTGCTTTTCTTCTTCAGTTTCTTGTGGGCTTGGGGTTGGGTGTAGAGGCTGCAACACCAACCACACAAGTCCTTATAAGAATTGTAAAACATGACACTTCTCCTGCAAACAGCCCCTCTGTGCACCCCGGACCACTGTATATCTTAAAATAAGGGTACACATGCTCCTGAACTGTGCCAGATCAGAGGCCTCCCAGCCATCTCTCTGTCTGAGGGGAGTCTCACCCTCTCATTTCCTTCACCTGGACAAGTGTGTAGTGTGCCATTGCCTTGGTAAAAAACAAGAGCAGCCATCCTGGAAAACACCTCTCATCCCACCCTGCACCATTCTGTTTCCCTGCACTTCCAACAGCCACAGCTCTATTGAGTTCCCTCCTGTGGCATCATCCTGGGACCCCTGGTGCTTCTTGAGAGCACCAGCCAGAGGTGGCTGCACTTCAGCATATTACCCAGCACAGATTTATTTTGCTACAGAACATGGCCCTGAGATCTCAGAAATGAAGATGTCCTTGTTAGCTGGACCCTGGAGAAGAATTTTATTAAAGAGGGATAAATGAGATCTTGGCTTAGCTTGTTTCCATGGAAAGGCACACCACAATTAATAGCTTATTTCCAGCGACACACTTAAACACACTTAAACAGGAGCTGACTCAGACCCAGCTGCAATTAGTGCTCAGCAGGCAGACCAAGCCATTCAAAAGCAAAAAGAATTCAATCATTTCAGTAGGCATGTGCATGTGTAAGCATTCCCTCTCAAGTCCTGTGGATACTGAGAAGTAAAATAAAGATACTTGTACGCAAAATTAATGTAGGTCTATTAGACATTCTCTTGCTTCTTATTTTTTGGTGATAAATAACATTTTAAAAGATGTGAACAGCCATGTGGCACCCCAGTGCTAATGGGTGGTGCTTTCCCACGTGGTGGCTGACACCCAACACTCGTGCTGGCTGGCACTGACTGCCTTCAAGGGGATGTGAAGCCTAACAATTATGATTTTCATTGTTACAGCTCTTTTACCATATTCAGCAGAGCTTAGCATTTCAGCGACATACACAAAGCTGGCAATTGTGTAACATTCCTGTGAAATGAACGTGGTTTAGCCAAAGACAGTAAAAGCAATGTGTGCCGGCTTCTGCTGAGCTATTCTCTTGCTATTTTAACTCTGTAGACTTACCTCAGGGAGATCAATGGCAACGTTTTCATCTAGATCCCTGGAGAAAACAAAACCTTATTTGGTATCTGAAGGTATTCAACATCTGCTTGGGGTGGAAGCTTGCTTATTACCTTTTCTCCAGGTGAATGATAAAACAGGTTTTTTTACTTAACGGGTTATGTTTAGCTAAAATTTTAAAAATAATCAGACTTTTGCACTGTTTAAATTCTGGTATAAGCCCTTAAAACAGACATTAGGCAGGATTTAGGGAGGACACAGCTGTGCATGTCATCTGCTAAAGAATTCAACTCATCCTTTATTCATTATTCATTGTGAACACATTTTTGCCTCAGCACCCTTTTTAAACATAAAATTGTCTTTTGGACAAACTTCGGGAGGAAACAAACAGGAAGCAAACACTGCTGTATTCAGAGTCCCTAACAGTGCCAGGCAGCTAGCAGCCCTTCCCTGTCAAGCTTCCAGCAGATTCATCACGGCACACCCTATTTCCCCACCTTCTCAACTCCTCTCAAAATAAAGTCAGGTTTAGCAAAAATGAGCAAATACAAAAAAACCCCCAAACAATCAGGAGTTTGCCTTGCCAGAGCTCTGCAGTAGGGCTGAGTGCCTGGCAGCCACACTCTCCCCAGCAGCCAACAACCCCATGTGCAAGGGAGCACAGGAGGGCCCAAATCTTGCTGCTGACTTACTCAGTGATGGCCTTCTTCTCAGAGAAGATCCTCAGGCAGAAATCTGCCTCCTGGTGTGGCTCAAACGTGGTTGGAATAAGAATGTAATCACCCGGTGGCAGCTTGAATCGGTGGGATACTTCCCTTAAATTGATGTAGGTTTTGCTCCTGGCCTTGGAGGGGTGGTACCTGAAGAAGTCTTTGCCCAAGTGTCCATCTCTGCCAGGGCTCTAGGAGGGGAAAAAAAGGAAGTGCTGCACTGTCCAGGGTGGGCTGAAGGCCATACTCACCTCTTTCCTAATCACAGAGCCAAATTCTGCCTGGCACAAGCATCACCCCAGGCTGTGATCCTGACTCTCATTCCCTCTCCCAGGTGCTTATAGCAATTTAGCTCCCACCTTATAGCAAAGACCCACTACCAGTGCCCCTTCCCACCCAGAAGGCAGTCTCAGAGTACTCTGGGACACTGTCTTCCTACTTAAACATTCCCTGCCATTAAGCACCACCATCCCAGATGGGGTGTCACAGAGTAGTGACAACAGATTTGCCAATTTCAGCCTCACTTGGGAACAGGCATCTGTGTGTGATGTGCCCCAGGATGCTCAGAAGAAGCAACATTCCCTCTCTGTGAGCCAGGCAGGGGGTGACAGAATCATGGGGCTGAGGGGTCTGTCCTAGGAATCCATGGCCCTGTGGGGAGTCTTAAATTCTCCTCTGAGAGGATTCCATCCTCCGTGGGGCTTGATGCAACTGAGAAGATTATTTTAAGAGCAAGGGCCATAAAAATACATGAAGACTGGCAGGGATACAAACCCTGAGAAAGTTCCAAATACCAATAGTGCAGCTCCTGTGCTGTAGCAGCAAGGAGTACCTCATAAATAGAGTAGCCAATGGTCAGCATTTCAGCTCCAAGCTTCTTGAGTTTACGGCGACCCTTTTGCATCAGTGCTGCTATGAATGTGCAGTCATCTTGTCCATCATCCTTCTCTGTCAAATGTAGCTTGATTTGTGGATTTGTCCAGAAAGTCTCTGCCAATGTAAAGAACACCACAGAGTTTCTTGACTCAGAATATAAACCATCACTACTACTACTACTAAAAAAACACAAAGAAAAAAAAAAAAAAAAAAAAATCAACAAACTAAAAAAAGACCATTAAGCTGAGGTTTCACGCAAACTTAGTTTTTCCATTAGTTGTTATACTTCTTTCCAATAAGCTTTGCAAAAAATAAGTCAAATCCCGAAGTCCTTCATGGAACAACGTGTAGAAAAGATTTTAGACCTGGTACCTTATTAAGTTACCATGGTTTAAATGAAGTTGTCAGATGAAATTTTGTTAAAAGTACACAGCCACAATGATCACATAGTGCTGGTGCCAGTCTGCAGTAACACAGTTCAGATCCATGGCACAGCTTCAGAGGCACCTAAATATGTTGGCGAAGCTGGGCTTTTAGTCTAATTTTACACTTGCTGCTGCAGTTTAACTGGCTTATTTGAACCTAGTCCTGCTCATGCAAATGTCATTAAGGCATAATCAGATCCAATGAACTTGAGAGCAAAAAAAGCAACTCTTTTACCACAAAGTCTCAAGTGGGACCATATGAGCATTTATCCCTTTGTTCATTGCTGGTTTGTTCATTCAAAAAAGCCAGTCACAGAATAGCCTTATCTTTAAAGTACAGCACTCTTAAAGCCCATGGTTTGAGTTTCCTCATTTGTCCCTTTGGCTGGTTCCTGTCAGCTGAACTGTTCTGCACCCACTGTTCTGGCTACAGAGCTCCTTCCTGAAGAGCTATAGCTGAGGGTGGATAAAGACTTCAGTGCCTGCTTCTCATTTTCAAACTGTATGTACTTACCTAGGAAATTTCTACATCCTCCTGCGGTCGCACCCCGGACCCAGCTTCCCTGGTGAATGGTCACTTCCCATTTGTGGGCAGTGCTGTCTTCCAGGGCATCTGGAGTCAGGTTGCAGATCTCAACTTTGTCAAAATGTACTTTGAAGTCTTCAAATTTCATCCTGAGCAAAAGAGGTGGTAAGGAACAGGCAGCCATTCATTTTAGTGAAGGATACCTAGCAGAAGTATTTATCTCCCAGAGTCCCAGGGCCAGATCACCAGTTCATGTAGAGTAGTTTTGGTGACCATGGATATATGGAAGTGTACAGCAGGAGAGAAACTAGCTTTCGCTCACTGTGGTGTAAAGCACAAGCATCCTTTTTGTCTGCATCTCATTCTGACATCTCTTACACCTTTCTTTCATTCAGTTACAATTGAGTATAAGACTAAATAGAAGTGCCACAGGCACAAAACCTACAGTAGAAAGTGTTATTTCACCAGCACCATCCTGGCTTTAATGGCTGCATCTGCATTGCCAAATACCCAACCAAAGGATTGTCTGGCACGTGCAGGAGCTAAGTCAACATATAAATCACCTGTGTGTTCAATGTCAGCCACAATGATAGCACTACCAGGGACACATGCTGATGGATTAGTCAAACCATGGTATGATTACTTGTCTGCACTGCAATTAAAGTAACATTTGTCTCTCTGCTAAGGTTCCTAGGCTCAAGCTGCTCACCCTCCCCTCCCTTATGGGTGATTGGGACCTTGTTCTAGGAAAAATATACACCAAACATGAGCGATAAAGTGTGTTTGGACTTGAGAAATGTCTCTAACCTGCCCTTGAAGGTAGCATAGACACTGCTGCCTGCTACTCTGCCCCACAGATTGCACTGCACATATCTTACGCCCAAGGTGGAGACATGTACATGGCAATGGGAATGAGGGAGCAAATGCCACAATATGGGTAGTTTTGAGCTACTAGGCTGGGCTGGTTGAAACTAGCCTGCTCAGCACACAGAGAAGCAGATATGCCATGAGATTTTATCTAGCAAGTACAAGGACAAAAAATACCAATAGTCCCATTGGCCAAGGAGTCAGTTCAGGATTCAGCAAACAGCCAAGAGAAGGGACAGCCAGAGCCATGCACCACTGGGCATTGGGTGCAGCCCCGTGCACAAGGAAACTGCACAGAAGCCGTCTAAGAGACAGCAGCTTGCATGGTGCACACCACAAGGACAAGAGGCACATCTACTCCAAGCCTGAGGGTAGCCTTGGTAGGCTGAATGTCCCTCTGTAAAAGAGCAGATGCATTAGGCCTTTGTGAGAGCAATTTGTCATCCAGATACATTCTCTGCTCTGAATTGCTATCTGCAAGAGCCCCCCCCGACCCCCCGAGCCATAGAAATAACACACAGAAATTGATCTCCTCCCTAATACAAGCTTCTATAACTATGCTTTTCCTCCTGTGGCTGATGCCTAACAACAAAAGGGAGTAGCAGGAGAGCAAAAGCAAAAACAAGATGCAAGTTTATCTGTGGCAGTGGCAGATAGGACCCAGCTAGCCCCCCATGTGCCTCATCCAACACAGCTAGTTCCATTTTTCTTCCTCATAGATAGATATTTTCTTCCTCACAGATAGATGTCTGTAGTGGTATTAATTTACATTTGCTATGGGACATTTTACAAGTTGGTTTTGGTGTGGAAAGAAACAGCAGAGTTTTTTTTTCTGAGCTCTGTCCTTTCTTGTCGGCTATTCCCAGATATTGCTAGCCCTAGGCACTGCTAATTTTCACTCTGAGGCTCAGGACACTAAAGCAGGGGCAGCATAGCAAAATCTGTCTCTAAATGGCTTGGTTTCCTGGCCACACTGAACAATTTTGGGCTCTTTGGAAATGTGCTGCAAAGCAGAGGAAGGGGTTACACTTTACAGATTAGATTTGACTTCTAAGAGGTAAAACACCTGTTCTGATTTCCCTAGAGCTGTTCTGCGTTTGTACTTATGAAGGGAAAAGAAGACTGACCCTGTGATTTTAGGAGGGAAGGCACTAGGGTGAGTGAGAAGCTGGTTTCTTAGCCAACAACAGGATGCCCCTTTGCATCTATTACAAGCACCTGGACAAGACCAGTCTGAACTGCTAGTAAGTAGGCAAAATATCTCTGGGGTAGTTAATGAGGTCAGAAGGCCCTCAACGTGTTACCATGAAGATTTTTTTCAGTTCTCACAAGTCCAAAGAACAAAAGGGACTAAAAAGAGATTTTTTTCATTAATTTCACTCTTCATCTGATGCCTACTTGCAGACTTTTACCTCCATCACACGGTCAGGCCCTGTATTGAGATATTTGCTGGAATTACTTGAGTTCCATGTGAAGTCTTTGTCTCCTTTACACTCATCAGATAAGCTCCAGCTGTAGCCAGGCTAAAACCAGACAAAAAACCACCAAACCCAAAACCCAAACAAACACAAAGCTTTTTGGAGAAACTGGAAATGTCCTAAAGCATTTGCAACATCAATAGCAAAACAACTCAAAATATCCTATATAAAAATAGAGTAATGGAACAGCCACTGGAATTACTTCCCTCCAGTTACGAAAATTTGGGATAAATAATTTTGTGTAACTTAAAGTGCTGCATTGTCTATCTCAAATAACTTCTCAGGCATGAAGTTGAACTTTGGTTTAACTTGCAGGTAAAATCTGGAATAGCTCCATTGCATACCTCTCTAGATTTACCTCTGTGTAAAAGAGTTGAGCATCTGGGCCGAGAAAATGTGACCAGACACATTGTCACCAGAGCACAGCATGGTTGATATGGGGGGGGGGGGGGGGGGGGGGAACAAAGGGAAACATGCTTTGCCTGAGATCATTAATTTGGCATGAAGAACACATCACACTTCTAAAGCAATTTCCACCATGTTAGTTTCTTTTTTTTCCTTCTCATTTCATTTCATTTCATTTTTTCTTCAATTTTTCCACAATTTCACACATATCCTGGTGCTCTTTTACTTCATGCAACTAGCAGTATTGCTTCTCAGGACTCATTCTCTTCCAGTGCATGCCCAGCATCAACCCTGAAGGCATTTCATAGTTGATGCAAGTGCCATACAATGCTCCCTTCTGTATATCCTGCCTTTGTTCATGGGAAGGATTTAAAGGGTGCTACATTCATGGGAGACACACAAATATATTTCAAATACTATTTGAAATATACCAATGCCATTAACTAAGCTGATTTCAGAGGGCTTTTGTTATTAAAACAGATATGGGCACGCATGAAACACAGAAAACGAAGTGAGCATTCTACCGGCCCTCTCTTAGGCAGAAACTGAGAATTTCCTCACACAGAGGCTTCTTCCTTGTTGCTTGTTTCGGCCACTTGCACCTTGACTTCTGATCAGAGTCACACACTTTAAAAACCTGTGGCTTACCAGAACTCTCCATCATCCCGTGCTGCCTGAGACAGGCGTCTCTGCTCCGATGGGCTGACTGAGCGCCACTCTGGAGAGCTGCAGGAAAACAAAACCAAGCTTTATGACAGGTATGTGACAATTAATTTTCCCTGGCTCAGAATGACTGGCTGGACATAACAGCAGGCTGTTCTTCTCTCATATGTGTTTTATTTGTGCTGCTTACACAAACACAGATGCTTTCAAGAGGCTTCCTGATCCTGCTGGCACTCATGGTCACAGAGACCAAATTAATGTAGCTGAAAGCAGCACCAGGCCAAAGATCCCAAAGCTGCTCTAGAGTGGTCCTAATGTGAGTTACTGACATTGGGACTGCTCTCAGGTGTTTGGGTTGGATATAATAGGGCTATTGGTAAACCTCAAGATGTTGGTAAGTCAACCCTCTCCTTAAATCTGTATTCCATCTGTAGCACCATCTTCTCTTTTACACTTGTTGCTAATTTAGGGCCAGATTTTTTTCAAAATTGAGTCAATGGGAACTGAGTAGGCTCCTTCCCCTACACAGAGAGATTTGGTGGAGGAACTGCGGCCCCAGGTAAAGTCTTTGCCTCCTTTTTAGTCACCTCATCAACTACAGCTGTGGCATATCAAAACCAAACAAAAAACTGATAAAGCTTTTCAGAAAACCTGGAAGTGCCCTACTGCATTTCCAATTTGACATAATAAACTTATGGAGTAGCAGGCACCTTGTGTTGTGGTTTTTAATTCCAGCAACCACTGCAGAATGTTAATACAGACTCCTGTATTGATCTGCAAGCCCCTCTGCATCTTAAGTTCCAGAAAGCCTCCCGAGTGCAGAGTCAGAGCTCTGCTTTGCAGAGACAGCCTTTTTGATGAACAGCATAAACTGCCAGATGCCTGTCCTGATCATAATCTCTCCATCTTTTTCAGATTTAAGAACTCATTATACATGTCAATTATCCATGTTTTTCTTCAAGATAACAAAGGATCTGAGCTGATGTGGACATATTTAATTTACTTCTGAGTCATGATAAGCATAGGGAAATTTAAAGTAGTCCTACAAATGATTACATGTTTCAGCAATATTAAAGGGTCAGGCAGGTTATGGTTCCTCTCCTCTGCATCTGTGTGAATAAAAAAATAGAAGTAGAAAAGGTGAAACAAAAATGAAACAATGCATCTGTGCAAAAATACGTGCAAAAGTTTATACTGGAGAGGAATGTAGTGTTGATTTTTTAATTATGTAATTTTTAAAATTTTGTATTGTTTGCACTTTGTTTACCTTTGGTAGTAAACCCTGACTAGTTTTCAGGCCAATCCTGTTGTGAGTTTGGGTCCTTCCACAACTTTAAGCAGGTATCACATGGAGAGGGTCTCATTTAATGGTCATACATTATCATTAATACATTATTCCTGATGTGCTTAGAAACCCCAAACAATAAACAAATAAATAGAGACACACAAGCTATTTAGAGGGGGTAATACAATATCAGTTTCAGTTTGTCTGTAGTAGGACAAAGTATGGATGTTGTGTTACAAGTACTACAGCAACAGGCTCGCAAAAATTTAACAAAAAAAATCACTCCAAATGTATAATGTTTACAATTGGGAGTGTATTAAAATTAACTTATTTATATTAATGCACGGTTTCTGCTAGTGCTAGGTTTTGGAGGCTAAACAACTTCAACAGCATCCCTGCATTGCGCTGCTTTGAATATGCTGAGGGAGAGATGTTGTAGGGCAGTAATACTGTTAGGCATGTGCAAACTCCTGGTTTAATTTCCTGTGGAGCAGCTGGGGATGCAGGATGCTAGCTGTGGAGCAGAAGCTGGGATTTGGCCTTTGTGAGGCCGGTGTGTACAGGACAGTGCACCCACTTGTCACTCCAAGGGCCACTCCACTCCACCTGCCCCCAGGGGTTCCTTATCCTTATGAGCTGCACTTGCCGGCCCCGATAGCTCACCTGGGGAAGAAGGAAATAGAGAAAATATCAAGTGTGGGGATCTAGGGAGCAAGGCTTCTCCAGTGTGCAGAGGCTGGCGTTAACAGCTGGGCAAAAGGCACAGACTGCCACAGCAGATGTGCGAGGAAAAGGTGGATGGGAATTTGGACAGCTTCCCCAGGATAACTTCCCTTGTCACCTGAGACTGAGGGGACACTCCCTTATCTTTTCCCCAGGTGTCTCCTTGCCCCGCGTCGCTGACGTACCTCCTCAATACCAGTCACAGAGTAAGCATGGCCTTTCACAAGGCCAAAAGGGGTTCGGGCTTCTGACTCGGCAGCACTGCTGGTCTGGAACAGGGGAAAAAAATGTGAATTAATTTTTCTCCTCACAGTGAGATTGGCAAGAGGTGCCACCTGGTCCCTTCCAAGAACAAGGCTAACCAGTGGCTAACCAGTACTACAAACAGGAAACTTGTCTTTCTGCTCAACCATGGTGCAATGGTGCCCTTTTAGGAAACAACAGGGGGGGTTTTAAACATTGTTCACCCAGAGCAAAAATTCCAGGGTGGAATTCCTCCTCTGCCCCTGTGATTTTGTTTCAGCACCATCTACATTTCCAGGACCCCACTCTTAACTCTCAGACTGAGATTAGGTGTTGATATGGTCTCATTTCTTGTTAAAATACTTTGATGGACAGTGATGGTGGTGAAGGGTCCCATCAGCCAGCTGAGTATCACACTGCCTAGTTCAATAAAAATTTAACTACTCTTTGCAAGCAGCAAATCTTCATCAGGAGAAAAAGTGAAACTCAAACCAGAAAACATTGAACCCCAAAGATGCCTGAGGGCACTGAGAAATTGAGACCACATTTCTTACTCACATCAATAGAGCAGCCCACCATTGAGCATCTTTTCAGGGCTTTTTCTAGGATTTCATAGAAATTGTCAGGAGCCGCCTTAACATCATACATTTCTCCTATACCCCCAGTGAAATCCTCCATGGCCTCTATTGTACTGCCACCCTTCAGAGACTCGTAGCTGCCATTCAACCTGGAAAACACATGCTGACTGTGAGAATTGCTTTCAAGATACCTGCGTTTGAGAGCTTTCTCGCACACGTGTAGAATTGCAGCAATAACACTGAAGTCAAAAGAAGTACCCCAGAGCGTATCCAAGCAGGAGTATTGGGGTCATTCTGCTTTTTTTTTAGTTGCATTTTTAATTAATCCGTTTCTCCATATCCTTAAAGCCTGGGGCTTTTCTTTCTTTAGTGCTAGTTGTCAAGTTGGCAAGGGCAGCAGCAAATGCTAGAAGCTGCTCACTAGGACTGTGAATAACATATGAACAAATTGTGAATAATGTATGTACCAATAGCAGATTATGTATGTGCAGTGGGACTTACTTGGCATAGGCTTTTTCCAGTAAGGCACTCCAAAATTCATTGAGTTCAGCTGAGTGCAGGAAAACCAGCCGGCCCTTGAAGGTGGGTAATCGGTCATCAATCACAACATCCAGCCACTCGTTGTGCTGCCAAAACTGTTTAGAAAGGATGGGGCATGAGTTTGCTGACAGCATGACATTTCCCGAGAGCAGGATTCTGGTGTCCCAGCATTTCTAATTGCAAGTTAGTGACAATCATAGGCTTGATTAGAAGACATATAAATAATTTGTTCCCGTACTGCCATACAAGGCTGCTCTCTAGGAAGGGTAATCTATCTTAAGAAAACACCAAGACTAAATGTGTAGACCTGTACTGTAGCTCCTTGTCTGGATAATGTCACTCACGTAGCTACACAAGTGTTCACCACATGATTCGAGACTCCTTTAGGACACACAGGTGTTACAGATCCCAGTTCAACTCCTTTAAGGAATTATACCCTAAGTGAGGTCTGTGTGCCCAGGAAAATGTGAAATGATTTCTAAAGCCATGTATCTGTTCACAGAACAGGAGTGGCTGTGTTTGTGCCTGTATGAGGCTGACATAGCCCTCCAGTTTGTTTCTCAAAACACGAACAACAGTGTAAGCTCAACAATCCATATTTTTTCAGTGTCTCCTCTGCAATATTGGCAACCTCACTGCAAAATAGAACGTGAAATGTGAAGACAGAGATGTGTTCATGCTGTGACAGATGTTCACCTTACCTGGAAGTGAAATATTCCAGCATAATCTGGCCCAAAATTTTGATCCAGTGGCACCACTCTTGCTAGTGTTTTTTCATTCAGTGTGAGAGAAGCTATGGCTGCTAATAGCCAGCAGTCACCTGTGGATTGAGAAGGGGAAAAGAGGAGAATAAGGGGCCGAAGGAGATGTTATGACAGTTAGCTGCCACTTCCCCTGAAATCCAAAAGACAGCCTGCGTGTCCCCAGAAAGGGTGTCCCTGCCTGGCCAGGGCAGACTGTGCTTCCATCTGGAAGTGCTGGTAGACAAAAGAGTCCCTTGGGCTCACAGTGCCCTTGAGTGGAGATCCTTCCCTGATCCTGAATCCCACTGCACCAAGATGGTCCCTGGCATGGATGGGAAGGAGCTATCCAGGAAGTAGCTGTGGGCCAGATGAGCCTGGGCAGGACCTCCACCTTCACTGCTCATCCCCTCGTGTGATGACATGCCTGCTGCTCCTCACAGTGTGTAGACATGAACACATCCACCCAAGGGGAATCACTCACCAAGATCCCCTTGACAAATGTCAGTTCTGGTGGCTCCGCTAAGGATAAACTTGGGGTCTTTGACAATGTCCTACAACAGTGAGACAGAGAAATTACTTAGAATGTGCCAGGAGAATATCACCATCACTCTGAACCAGACTTGCACCAGTGCTGACAAACCCTGTGTGCCACATGAGCTATATTATCCCGCAGCAGTGTTGCCACCACAAAGAATGAGATGGGGAATCCTTGCTAATTAATTACAGTGTAGAGCAATTAAAGAATCAACTATCCTCATTTTTTCATAATTAGTTGGCTGCTAATGAAAGGCTGGCATTCTTTATTCATCTGTAGGCAATTGTTAGGATATCATAGAACAAACTCATCCAGAAGATTGATGTCAGGCCGCAGCCCCTGTTAACAGGGCTTTTTATTTGCTTGCTTTCCTCCAATGGCTGAAAAAAATAAAATTGGCAATTTACTTTTAACCGAACTATTAAGCCTTTTATTTATTTGCATGTCATACCTGGAACATACAGTGTCTGACAACCATGAGACCATTTCCTCCTCAAATAAGCAAACAACAAAGACAGCTTTCAGTCCTGTTAATTTTTAGGAGGAGCTAACACTACCCACCCCTGTGTGGTCAGAGGGACTGGTGCTCATGGTGGCATTACAGCAATTCTCAAGCATTCATTTAACTGGTTTAGTTCAATTACTAGTACCATGGATGCATAGAAAAATTACAGTGACAAACCAATAAATGTGGCAGGAATTCTTCTCTTTTCCATTTTCCCATGAACTGTATATTGAAAGTAATTGATTGAACCGAATAGAAAAGGCGAGAGGAGAGTATCTAATATATTACTGGGTAAATATGCCTGCAGTTAATCAGTCTGCCCTGACACATTATTGCAGACCCTACGGCATGAAGCAGATCCTTCTGCCTAAGTGGCAAATGAAACAAATTAATCGAGGGCGGGGGGGGAGGAGTGTGGAAATAGAAGAGCACATTCAGTCATTTAATCCCTGCATTTGCCTAGATGAAATTGAGTTGCTTTGCATTGATATCACTGCATTTTCTTAGACCATAAGACAGAATATTGACAGTTTTGTTCAGCTTCCTGCACTCATTGCTGAAGTATCTGCTGCTGGCCACTGCTGGAGCCAGGGCACTCTCCTCAGTGAACCAGCACTGCTGCTGCCAAGCTGCCCCTGCAGAGGCAACATTCAGGAGGAAACTGGTTTGCATATGTTTTGCCTTTGCTGGGGAGGGGGTGGTGGCCAGGTTGTGCCTCAGCCACAGGTGCCCCGGGGAGGAGCTACCGCATGTCCCCAGAGAATGGAGCAAAGGGAAATCAAACAGCAGCTCCTCCTTACCTGGCCCGCCTGCTTGTTAAATACACTCCTTCTTGCTGGCACTGGGCATGAACAATAAAACCACAGCTCATTGCCTTTAGACATTGATATAGCAATGGCTGATAAAGTAGCTGATCTTCAACAACACACTTTGTTTTAGCACCATTGCTGCCTGGAGACGTAGTTCTCATTGCAAGTAGTGCATTTAGCTGTCACCAAGAAACCCTTTGTGTGAGCAAGGGACAAGATAAAAAACCTTTCCACTGACATGGGCCTGAACATTAGATTCATGACTCATTGTTCATCACACATCTCCACATCAGACATATGGAAAAATGTTTTCAGCCTCCTATGTCTGAAGCAATCAAAAAGAATTTTAAAAAAATCAATAAAAAGGAATTGAAAGGATGTTGACTGGACTTGTGCCAATTCTTTGCTACACAAAAGAAAACACATCCTACAGTTTTTGAGTGTGTGTTACAAAAATAATATTCATTTTAAAAGGATTTTCAGATGGTATAATAATGTATCAGGACCTTCAGCACGTTAAAGGACAAAACCCAGCATTCACACACAGCACGCAGTAATTTAAGGATTCACCTGCACAAGGATATTGCCTAGAAGTAGGAACATGCAGTCTTCAGAGAGATTAAACATAGTGACCCATGACTATCCTGATGCAGCATTAAAGCTGTGTTTCTTTAAACCCAAAAGAAAACAAATTCCATCCCTGTGCCTGTCTCACTGTTAGAGGGGGTGCACAGAGACCTAAAACAGGCTGGGAGTGGGATTGTTTAGGTGGTTTCTGTGATTACATTTCTCTGCCTGGTCCCAACCTGTCATACTGGTTGCCCGTGACTGTTCACACTACAAATATTTCTTTCTTACTTCCTCCTGTAGACCATAGACTCATTTGACATTGGTAAAACCTGTTTGTCTTTCCTTTTTTGGGGTGGTTATTTTCATTCTTCAATTTATATATCCAAATTTCCAGACACTGAACTGTAGAATTCATCCCAGCAGTTGAATTTAGATAGAAGGAAAGAGAAGGAAAGGGAAGGAAATATAATGAGAAAAGAGTCTTCTGTTCTTCAAATTGTTCTAAAATTTTGATAAACGACAGTTTCAAAGGTTCAATTTGTAATTGAAAAGGATTGCTAAACAAAATCACTAAATGTCTTTCTGAATCTTGGAGCACTTCACTTTTGTAGAAAGTCAGCTATTCATCTGGTGCAGATCTGTGTAGCTCACTGATTGCAGTGGGAGATTTACAGATTAATGCTAGCTGAAGGTCTTGCTCATGCTGCTACAAACATGCATATATGCAGATATATGCATGTCAAAGTAATGAGATAGCCTTCTCTACTCTGATTACTAAAGATTAATCTCTAATAGATTGTAAATCAGAAGATTTAAATTATTTGTACCTGCAACTACCTGCATGTACTGTGCTACACTTCATCCAGGCTACTGTAAAATGCTAGTGGGAGAGGCAGGAAAAACCAGTCACCATGAAAAGCAGGTGGAACACAGATACCCTACACAGAGGCCATGTTTTTGTGCTCACCCTCTCCAGCACCACAGCTTCACCAGCCGAGCTGTGGCAACTCACCTGGCACATGCTCCAGGTCCGTGATCCCCTTGCAAAGTAAAATGTGTTAAATTGAAATTGTTACAGTGCCTCTATTTTGCTGCTGCTCCTGATGGATAATAGAGATGAAACTGATTTAGCTTAAATGCTGAGGAGCCAGAGCAGAGCATAACTAATACCCTGTCCTTACACATCCTCTCAGCCTCCCGAGTTTTATTTCTCGCTATGCAGCTCACAAAAATGTGGGGGGTGGGAATTGGAGTGTAAAGGCAGATGCCATTTGAGGTAACTTACTCATCCTGGAAATGTTTCCAGCTCAGCATACAAAGATCCTGAAGAAAACAGACCATTCTCCACTGCCCCCGCATAGCATACACAAGGGCACACAAACTCTCCACCACATTTTACACCAAATTGTAACTATTCTGAAGCCCTCAAAAGACAAACTAGCAACAAACAGCTGGCCAAAGGAAAACCATTCTTTACGATTTAGTATCACAGCCACTCGCATTTTTGATGCCCCACAGCGCTCTACACCACACCTCACAGCCCTCTCCTGTGCTGGGCGGGCAGCCCCACAGGCCACCTGGCTTTTTGAAGTACAGATAGTGCCTGTGGGAGCTGCACTTACCATGTGTAGGGATCTCCAGTTTTTTTCATAACTGAACCTGGTCCAGGAGTAACAGCTTTAATTCTGTTCTGTAGCAGCACTATGGTAACTACCAGATGCTGAGGCACTGAATGCCTATCACTATGAATTAAGATAATTTAAACCCTTCTTTAAGCTTATTTTGTTGTTTTTCTCCCTTGGGATCAGTATCACCAAAGAAAAGTTTTTTTCCAAGGAAGAAGCTTTCAGACTATTAAAAAAAAAAAAAAAAAAACCAACCCAGAATAAACATCATTCATTAGCAAAGAAATGAAATGTTGCCACATTTTTTCTGTGGTTATTAGTTACACAGTGAAGTGGGGAGAAGGAACCTGGAGTGATGCTGGGTTTGTAATCTGAGAGCATGTGACTGGTGCAGCTTCAGGCTCTCACTGTGTTATTAATGACTGTTATGCAAGATGCATTAAGAGATACTCGCTGAGACCTTGGCTACTGCTGAATGGCTCAGTAACCACGGCATGCATTCGTAATCTCAGTGTTTCCTGATGGAAGTAAGCAAGTACCTGTAAGACTCTTATACTCTGAAAGTTAAAAGGTTTTAATTTTTTAAGTTTAATATTAATTATGAATTTCCTACATTAACAACACCCAGTTTTGCACAGTTAGAACATTATCATAACGTATTTTACCCTTGATTCCCGGCATGCCCTCTTATTTTCATCTTTTGTCTGGCAATACTGTAAGAGAGAAGCTGATTACGAGTTCTTTATGCATGGACATAATACACATGCATAAGTGTGTCTGTCCAACGAGCTACACCTGAAACATGGGGTGAAGCCTTCCAGCCCTCTCATCCTGCAGCTCGAGCTCTTTGCGGGTGGCATCCCAACCCTGTGCCACTGCCCCTGAGGTGGGAAGGGTTTACTCCCACACTTCATCTCTATCTCCCCGAACACTCCACGTTATTTGGTGCAACCGCGAAGCACAGCGCTGCCTGACTTTTGGCAGGACGGGAGGAACGAACACAACGGCATACTCACCCCAGGCCTCTTCCAGACGAAGGGAATGGGTGGGTTTTCACTGAAGAAGAGAGAGGAGTTGCAGGCGGGGAAGTCGGAGTCCTCAAAGAGGACACCCCTGCGCAGGCACTCCCGCTTCAGCTCCTCGTAGCCCTTGCCCGAGCTGTGGGTGGCACGGGCACCCCCGGGATGCGCAGCTGGCCGCGGCTTCGAGTCCCGGTACAGGTAGGGCATGTCTGCCTCCCACCTGCCCGAGAGAGCCCCGGGAGAGAAGGCTTAGCTGGTGGTGGGGACAGAATGAGGAGGAGAACAGGTGGGAAAAGAGAGGGAAGCAAGAATACCTCACGTGCCTCGTGAACGAAAAGGGGGTGGAAAGGACTGGGGGGTGGGGGACCCGGCAATATCCTCCAGCCCTCCTCCGGTTCACCTCCTTGAGCTGCTGCTGTGTGAGACTGACCTCCCGGCTGCTCTGCACAGCACCAGAGACAAACACCCTGAAAGCAAACAGAGGAAGGCGGCTGGTCCCGAACAGCCTGGGAGCGGAGCGGGAGCGGCCAGGAGGTGCCCTCTCCTCCCCCGTGCCTGCCGGGCGAGGAAGGGTGTGCGTGGGTCCGGCAGCGCTCCCCACCCTGCAGGGGCCGGCGGGAGGGGCCACGGGGCCAGGATAGCTTCGAGGTATGCAGAACCCAGCCAGGGGGCGGCTGGCCCCGAACAGCCTGGGAGCGGAGCGGGAGCGGCCAGGAGGTGCCCTCTCCTCCCCCGTGCCTGCCGGGCGAGGAAGGGTGTGCGTGGGTCCGGCAGCGCTCCCCACCCTGCAGGGGCCGGCGGGAGGTCCCACGGGGCCAGGATAGCTTCGAGGTATGCAGAACCCAGCCAGGGCAACTGAGCAGAGCCCACGGTGGGCTGCAGCCGCAGTGCGAGCTCGCCTGGTTCTCACAGGTGGGAGAGCAGCCTGGCCTGACTGCGGCAGGGCTGCCCTGGCGGGCAGGTGTTGTCCCCGTTGGACGTCATGCAGGAGGGACAGCAGGGCCAAGAGATGGCCGTGGCCATGGCCGCTCTGCTGGCAGAGGGCTGGGGGCAGGACAAGGGCTGGGTGAGCGTAGGAGAGGTGTGCAAGGCTAGTGGGGAGGACCTGGAGCAGGACACGTCCTGGGCAAACACAGGAACAACGCTAGAAAATGTCACCCTGAGGAGGGATTCTGATGGGCCACACACTGAAGGAGTTCTGTGTGTGCACTGAAACACATGATTTTAATGACAAATACATGCGTCCTTGTCACTGATTTCCAGGTTTCATGACCTGTTCGTCTGACCACTGCTGAAGGGTCTGGAGCACAAGTCTTACGAGGAGCAGCTGAAGGAGCTGGGGTTGTTTAGCACGGAGAACAGGAGGCTCAGTGGGGACCTTATTGCTCTCTACAACCATCTGAAAGGAGGGTGTAGCCAGGTGAGGGGTTGGGCTTGTCCCCCAAGTAACAAGCAGTAAAGCAAGAGGAAATGGCCTCAAGCTGCACCAGGGGTCGTTTATATTAGATACTGAGAAAATTTTCTTCATGGAAGGTGTTGTCAAGCATTGGAACAGGCTGCCCATGGAAGTGGTGGTGTCACCATCCCTGGGGATATTTAAAAGACGTGCAGATTCTGTGCTCAGGAACATGGTTTAGAGTGACAGACTTGGCAGTGCTTGGTTGGTGGTTGGACTCAATGATCTTATAAGTCTTTTCCAACCTAAATGATTCTGTGATTTTTCTGCTAACTAGCGTTCACCTGCACCATTGTGTCTCACACTGAAGAATAAAACACTGGCTGGAGAGGATGACAGGTAATGCACCGTGGATGCACTAAAGGAATAACACTCAGAGCCCAACATGGATATTCCTCTCTGCTTGGAAAGGGAAGAGATACCACCCTCTAGGAAAAAATTACAGCTCCTGAAGTATGAAACACACCCCTGAGTACAAACAGCGCTCAGCCTCCCCTTGCTTTAATTGGCCCTTTGGTGGACCAGTCGAGCTTGCTGCCAAGACATGATTTATAGAGAGCAATTAGGTGAAACAGAATTAGTTCCTTTCTGTTCTGCCATTTTTCACAGCAGTGCTGTGAGGAAAGCTTTCTTTTTCAGAGCACTTATTCCCATGTTTATTCCCCGTAATTGTATCTACTGTTGATGTCTACAGGCTCCCTGCTGAGCCAAGTTCCCATTGTCCAAATAAATGGATACTGACCAAATGTGTGAGAAAAGGCAGGCCTGGTGCTCCAAACCTGGCTGTCATTTGACCAAACTTTAGGTATGCAGAATAGACTCCAAGTTATTCACCTCAGCTTTTTCTACAGCTGATGAGAAGATCGAAACCTCCAGAAAGTGACTCACTGTGGACTCATCCTTAAGATCCCTCTGGAAATGACTGTGTCTTTCATTTGCCTGTAGACAGACCCTCATGGACTAGCTTAGGGTAGATGCCCAGATTAAATGCATACAGTCAAGTGAGAGGAATCCCAGACAGGGGGTTAAGGCAGGTAAAAGGCATTTTAGTGCCAATGCAAGCCCAGGGGTTGGAGTACCCAAAATCCCACATTCAGCCAGCAGTAAGACCAGAAACTTTATCCACAACACCTCTGTGTGGGCCAAGGCACATTCTCATACACCAGAGTAACATGCTGACTGGGGAAGGAAACGTTCGGTGCCCTAGACACAGACTGCACACCTGCTGTGTCCCAAGAAGAGCAACCATGGATCACTTCAGGAAATTTCTTCTTTTCAGAGTTCGGCTGCATATGAACATGTGTAGGCTGAGCTATATGGGTGCTTTTCCTGCTGCAGGGGAATGTAGGCAGATTCTTTCCTATGGGAACACTCTGGTGTGCAATAAGAAATGTTTTCATGCTGTAGCCTTTCTCCCAGAGGGCAGAGCCTTTCTCCTCACCCTGCTGCTTCATGTCACGACACTGCAGGAAACTTCATGTCTCTGAGATTTCAGCCTTGGTGTCAAGGCACTAAAAGTGCACAGGAGAGATGGTGCCTGGGGAGGCCAGGTGGAAAAAATAGGAATGAGCAGAAAACACTTATAAAATGTTTCAGTTCTTATGAAAATACAATACCTTGCCTGTCACATGTTAAGAGTCACAGGCTCATCTCTGGAAGGGCAGAAACAAACAAATCTATGTATCACTTACATACTTACCCCACTCCACAGTTTTACAAGGACTAAGCAGTTTTACTTTTTTACCATGAAATCCCCTTTTGAAAGCAGTGAAAGAGCATTTCTTCCCATAAATGACTTGTTATTCCTGCCACTTGGTGTTCTCTGCAGGTATTCAGGGTGGGACGAAAATGCAACACATGTTCTGTGATAGTCTCTTACGGACAAACACCAGCAACACGATCCTACTTGCTCAGGAGAGTGGCAGGCAGGATTTGAGCCACTGACCCCGAACATCTTTGCTCCTTAGGTCTCCTGGCCCAGTGAGCAAGAGCAGGGTGTATTTTAACACTCCCTGGAACAGCAGGTGAACGCAGGTGATGAGAGGCTGCGACACCAGCCCCTGTACATTTTCATTTGGCATGCTGTCACAGCAGACATATTGTGACATTTAAGCAATACAAGACAGTATTAATACTAATGTCTTGTCACACTGAGTAATAGAGTCCTTCCTCCATGATTCCACTGTCTCAGGAACTGTAGGTTTCCAGCCCACCAAGCCTCTCCCAGCAGGGGTGATAGTGCAGGTCTGTCCTTGGTCTGTGAAGGCAGTGAATGAGTGCCTGCCAGCGTGTGAAAGCGCTGCTGGCCGAGAGAGAGCTGTCTGATCAAATGCAATTAGTTCCTAGTGGGACTGCTCTGGACACCATTAGGCTCCTGCAGACTGCAGAGATCTCTCTACAAGCCCCATGACCAGGCAAGATTTCAAGGTGACAGCATAACAGCATGAGTGATGCATAGGCTGGCAACATATGTTAAAGCTGAACACCAGGTTTTCTTCCCGGTACTGTCATTAAATGCCTGTTCCTGACACATCAGGAGTTTTATCCATTACCTTCAGCCACGGCAACAAAGCACTCGGGGAGTGTGAACACCAGTGCAATTGCAGTTGCCCACAGGCACCACCCTCCTGCCAAGCCACACTGTTCATCCCAGGACACCAACAGAGGGGGCCAGATGGGCATTGTGCAGAAGAAGCAGTGGCTCTGGCAGAGGGTGAGCATCTTCTGCCAAGAGCAGAGTCTCAGGCACACTTACTGCTGACAGGAACAGTGTAATTTCTGTCTGCTATTGGGTCAGACTTCCATGGACTTCTTATTTTCTTGAAGAAAGCAGAATGTCTGATTTGGTTTTCTGTGGTTTGAACAGCTTTTATTCTAGAAGAGACTCTTATTCACTTTCCAGCATAGTTCATGGGATAGAAGGTGACATAAAGGCTTGGTGTAGGAAACATCTATGGTTTCCACTTCTCCTTGGCATCCTTGCTTAGCATCATGCTACAGCTCTGGCTTTCATCCCCTGCTGTTCAGCATTTGGCATGTGCTTTTTCTGAGTCACACTTATGTAATTCCTTCCCCATTAACATCAGGTAGTCTCTGGTCATTCAGGATTTAAGTTGTTTATTCAAATGACAGCAACTTGACTAAGTCTTTCATAACCCTGTTGTCATTACACCTCCTGCCCTGTCAACAGTTTAACATTGGAGGGTTTATCTGTAGCCTTTGGCCTGACTGACCCCATGTTCTCCAGTGCTTGTTGCCTGCTGGCTAAACCCCTTCAGTGTCATCTGACCTTCTCTAAGGGACTGTTTTAGGGTAGAATATTTCATTTTTGTGCTCTTTCTCCAGGTGTTTGAGAGAAATGACTGGTTTTGTCTAGGTGCCTTTATTGTTCTCCTTATATTTGCAAAGATTTAAGGAAAGATGTTATGTGGATGGAGGTACTATCTGTGAAACTCAGCAGCTCTCTGTCCTTCCTCCTCCGAATCTGTGTGAAGTTACATAAAACATCTTTGTTCTGTCTCTGAGATTAGTCTCATTTCATACTTCTTGGCACCCTCTGAACCTTGCATTGATTTGAATCCAAATGCCACAGTCACAGTCACATGAAACCACGCTGTTTCTGATACTTTCCATTACTTTGGCTCAATGCAGTGCATGGATTTTTGCCCAGTGGCTTGCAGCCTGGCAGGCTTTGCACATGCTCCTGCACATATCTTTACTAACTGGGGACAACGTCTATTGCTCTAACAACAGCTGAGACCAGATAAAATTGAGCCCAGCTTGGGGCTGTTTTTGTAAGGACTTTTCTGTTGTATTCTGGCAATAAAGTTATACACACTTTTTCTGGAGGTGACACAGTTCACTACAGAGGGGCTGGAGTACCCTTCTCTCCCTCATTTCAAGGCAGAAGTGAGGCAGCAAGAAGGGAGGTGAGAAAGGTCAGCTTTAGGGGTTCTGCAAGACAACCTGAGGACTGTACAGCCCCACAAAACGTTGTGGACAGCCTGGTGAAAAATGGTAGAGAGCGATGAGTAAAAAGGTACAGGAAATCAAGGGGAGGGTTTTTAAGAAGTGCCATTTGAAAATTTTGCTGATTAAGGGGAAAAATATCTTGGAGGAATTGTAGGATATCAAAATCTCATTCAAGGGAGGATCCTAAAATAACAGTGAATGTAACAAGTCTGGTTGCTTTCACTGTGCTGTGCAAAAGCAATAGGTTCTTCTCCTAAAGAGGCATCAGTTTCCAATGTGGTCTCAGGATTAATGTGTGCTCACACCACCTGCAGCTTTGCCATCACTGCCCACTGCCATGGCTGGCTATGAAATGCTGGTATGGCCCAGCCATGCTGCAGGGCCGAGGGCAGGGGGTGCTGAGCTGTCACCCTGAGGGAGGGTGACCCCATGAGGTGGCTCCCCCACCACGGCCCAGCTTGCCTGGGTTACCCTGATGCTGACAGCACTCCAGTGCCAGAAGGCAGCTCTGCTCTGCCTGTCCCCTTTTTGCCCAGCCCATGGGCTACCACACCTTTTGCACACCCAGAAATGTGAAACATCTTTTTGTGTGCCTGGGTAAGTAAGGACAACATTATCTGTGCTGGCAGCTGAAGTCTCATCATTAGACAGCCATCAAAGTGCTTTACCCAGCCAAAGACCACAGCTTTCTGAGCTGTTGTTCCAGGCTTTTGTCAGAGCTAAACACACACTGCTGCATTAACTCATTACTTTGGGGGAGCAGCAGTTTTACAAACAAAAGAGGGCTTTTAAGATTATTTTTATTCTTTTTCTTAAGATTGTGAAACACCACGTGGCAGTATGGGAGAGGAGCCAAGTGGCAGTATGTCTTCAGCTCCCTGAGTCAGAGGCAGTCCCCTAAGGGAGCTCAGCTTTTCCTGGGAGCAATAGAATAGCTCTAAGATCACCCACTGATATTTTCTTTTTTTTTTCTTTTTTTCTTTTTTTTTTTTTTTTTAATGAGAGGAGTTACGGTTTTCAAAGGCTTTCATCAGGGTATGTTGCCAGAAGGCAATCTTAATCCTTTTCTCATCATGAATATTCTGGGCTTTATAATACTGTTCCTCTGATTTATCCCTCAAGCAGTAAGCTAAATTATTATTTCATGATTTTACAGTTAAAACAGAAAAGGTAGAAAAATAAAGCAAAGTAAAAATAAAAATGAACCCAACACTGCAGCATTTAAGCCTTTGCTTAAAAACCATCCAGTAAAAACAGAAGAGCAGGAAGTTCTGATCTGCCTGGAGACTGACTTTTGCCACTCTATTGAAACCCCAGAAACTTTAAGTTATGAGCTCTTTCATTATTTCCTGTAGCAAAAAAAATTACTGGATATAAACTTAACTTTCCCCTCCTCTTGCTTCCAGAATGATTGGTTACCAAAGGGCAGTAAGGTAATAACATTTCCAAATGTTGCTGGCCGGGCCAGCCCCGGGGGAGCCGGGAGCAGCGATGCGGCGGCGCCTCCGCACGGCGGCAGCTTCGCACAAGGAGACAGGGAAGGGATCAGCCGCGGTCCTGTGGCTGCGGGAGCGGCGCCGGGATTAGCGCCGGCATGCACACCGCTCTCCTTTCCCGGCACACTTCAGACCTGCCGACACTTCCACACCGGCGCTGGCCGGGGAAGTTGGTTCCCAAACCTGCGTGGCAGGGCTGGAGCTGCTTCTGAAGGAGTGGGTGGGTCTGTTTAGCACCCCTACCAAGGAGATCCTGCGAGGCTGTTGCAAACTGGGCAGCCCTAATGCTGCCCGGCTCAGTCGCTCTGCTTTCTAGCACTCCTTAGTTGTGCACCCCTCAAATTAACGCCAATCTGAAAGCCCCGCCCATATCTCAGGTTTCAAAAGGGTCTGTAGATTGTATTTGGAGCGTTGAAAATTCCGGCTGCTGTCCCAAGAGAGTTGCAGTTTTGCTCGTGTAGCTGGCTAAATAGGATTTGCTACGGCTCCAGAAGATGGAAGAGTCCCGTAATGCCTGGAGTGAGGAAGGCGCCAGTCTGTTCCTCACTAATGAACTGCACAAAGTGCATATGATTAAAAACACTCCTCGAGTGAGGCAAGAGACCACCACAGACAGTCTGCTCAGAGGAGCACCAAATAGAGCCCAAACTAGTGGAGCCCTGCTGATTGCAACTATTTGCCCACCCAGGCAGAAGAACAGGAGGAGGGGTGGAGGTGTCTTGAGAGAGGCTTGGGAAAAGATAAAGGGGAACCTGAGTTTGTGCAGGGAACACGGATATCCCATCTTCCAAAGGTCTTTATATGGCTATGCTTTGAATTTCCAGGCTAGGAGACAACAGCTATTGTGCCCTGTGGACAGTTTGGCTGGGGTACAGAAATTCAAACCAGAGTTTCAAAATCTCAGTAGTGCCACAAAAGATCAGCCACCCAAGGTATCACTTAGGAGATCCCCAGGGAGTAAATCTCTGCTGAGCTTATTGCAGCACCCTTGCAATACTGAGGGCAGTTGGATGTTTGGTGGTGGAGGCTTTTGGAGCTGAATATTGTGGCAATTCCCCGACAGTCACCGGGCTGCTTCCCTTGCTCAACTTGGGTAACATCTTTAAGACTTCAGTGGCTGACCCAGCTGGTAAATATTGGGACAGTGCAAAATCCCTCCCTGACACGAAGGCATCTACCAGAGATCTGATAACAAAGCTGGCACCAGCTCTTTCAGGCAGGCATTTTGTTGTGCTGCTCTGCCGTGCAGCTCTTATCCAAGGGATGAAGATACAGCATGGTCAAAAAGGTAACACACTGGGCTGGGAGTAGAGAAAACTGGCTGTTTGTCCTTGAGGTGTTGCCAACCTGTTGCACGACTGAAGGTGATTCATGTCACCTCTTTGTATCCACTTTTACTCTCAGGACAGGCTGCTCTGTCCTGGCTGCTTCAGTCTGGGATTGTCTCCTGCTCCTCACAGGCACAGCATGTGCCACAGGAAAGGACCCAAAATCAATTATATGTTGCTGATATAACTGTTAGACTGCAAAGTATTTTGAGATCCTCAGGGAAGGAGGTTTCCTCTGCCCACACGCATAGTGGGCCCACAGTCATGCCTCTGTGTGCATGTGCAGGCTGTGCACAGATCATTCTAAAAATGCTCTTAAAAACTGCAACTTCCACTGGGACAGACAAAAAAAAAAGGCTACAAAAATTCGAAGCAATCTTTACGGTCAGGGCCTGCAAACACAAGCTGTGACAAACCAAATGTAATTTTAGGCTGGAATATGTACTAGTGTTAATATAAGCTTTCTTGAGAAGCTGAAAGAGACGGCAAGATGGTGATGCTCCCTCCTTCAACAGGGAGGATTTGTGTCACTGCCAGGGCGATGGCAGGCCAGGCAGCTGGCTCAGCCAGGGCACCTCTCCTGTGAGGAGGGACCACCATGCCACACCAGCCCTTCCAGAGAGGCCCTGGCCACCTGAGTCAGCTCCCAGGCTGCCCACTCATCATGTGCATTTTGGCATCATCCAGGCAGACACGCTCTTTCCCTCCACCCCAGCACAGGAATGGCACACGTGATCCTTGGGTTTATGGGAGCCAAGTTACCAAGTTTTCCACTGCTCCTTGCTGTGAGAACCCATGGCAGGAGCAGGATAATCCCTCTCTTTCATCATCTGTACTTTGAATGTTATTATTGAAAAGCATTTTTGCAATCCTCTTTACACAAAAAATTGGGCAAGCTGAGTACATCCCTCATGCTCACCAGAAGCTTTCACAGAAAAGTGGTTCCAGCCAGCATGGGCAGAGGTCAGGCATACAGAGAAAACACAGGAAAAATCACATGAAAACCTATTCCTGTTTTATTAAAAAAGCCAAAAATGTATTACTTTGCAACTGCCTTTCCCCACCAGAGACAGCAAAAATAAACAAAATCAGGCCCATGGCAGCTTGCTACAATTCCCACAGAATGGGGGGAAAAATGGTTTACTAAAGTATAGAAACTTGCCTGACATGTTGCCAAAGTGGTACTCCTTTCCTACTTATTCACTCTGGAAAAAGTCACCGACTACTCTGTGTGCAGCTGAAGTTAAGCCCATGGGTCTGGCAGGAGACAGAGACACATTTCAGACCCCAATGCAGTAACTCTGCTGCAGTTAGTACCTATACCCTGATTAAAAGAGAAAAATACTGAAACCTGGCTAATTAATATTAAGAGCCTACCCACAGTTTTTGAAAATTGTTCATATTTTCCAGGGTTTATGTTGATTTTGAAGAGATAGCAGCACATTCCTAAATGCTCTGTGCACAGGAACAATGCTGAGGCTGAGGGTCAAGTTTGCTGAGTGCGGTGTTTCATTAGTATAGCTCTACTGAAGGAGTGTCTTCAGTCTGTGCTGCAAAATGAGCCAGCATAAGCTGGCCTCAGCTCAGACATCTCTATTTCTGTTGCAAGTTGAAGATGAGCCCTTAGAGAAGAGCAGGAGAGATGCTGGATCAAGCAAAATTCATGACAGCTGGCTGTCTGGGGATTTCCTGTGTTAGCAATCACACCTGGACCATCACGTTCTGCAGAGGCCAGTGACCATGCCCTCTGTTATTTCATTTAATCTCTTTTTGTACCAAGACCTTTGGTCTCTGCAGCATCCTGTGGCAGTGTCTCCTGCAGTTCAAGCATGCAGAAGGGTTCTTCCTTTACATTTGTTGCCTGATAATTTCACCAGGAATGCACTGATTCCGGCAATATTACAAAAGAGCAATTCAAGACTTTCTGTTCACCCTCTGCATTTTATGTTTATACTTCCCATACCACTGGATTCTCTTCCAAATCGAAATGTCTTGGTCTCTGTAGGTACTCTACTGCTCTACAAAGTTTTTTTCCTGGATGTCTCACAAACAGTGGTTCTTCCATTCCATCCTTATGATCGACTGCCACACCTAAGGTGGCCACTACAGCTGCTGATGAAGGAATAGTCTCCAATCTTCCTTTTGTCAGATCCTGCCACCCAGGCATTCTCTTTTTCCTTTTCTCCCTGTCCTTTTCCCAGTGCCTGTTTGCCCTCTCCATTTGGAGCCTCATTAAGGCTCCAGGCTGTGTTCCCTTACCAAAACAGATGACAGAGTGAATGTTGATGGGATGTAGAGGGTCACGATTACCAGTGTCAACTCAACAGGCTGTATAAACAAACTGTTTGTGGCCTATTTCTCACTCAAGATAGGCTTAATAAAAGAAACCCTCAAATTTAAAATGAATTATCTCTCCCCTCTCAGGCTCAGTTTAGAGGCATAGAAAGGCACAGAATTAATTTCTGGGCATAGGGCAGCAATATGGGATACACATCATAAAGTCACCCCAAGACAGCCATGTACATGCTATTATGTCCAAATTAGCCATATATTAATTCATAATCTATGTATGTCAGACATGCCAACTCAAGTTAGGAACACCTCATGTGAAGGTCTGTGGTTTGAGCCTGTGATTTATTATCCCTCCTCCAGGACTGCTGCCTTTCAGGAGACAAGAACATCATCACAGGAGCACATCTGGCCCTTTTGAGTTCAGGTCTCAGAGCAAAATTTGGGAAAGCTGGAAAACAAATGGAACAAAACAGAATAAAATATTTACTATTGTGTCTCCTCACAAAGTGCTGAATTTTATACAGCTTTTCCCAGAACTATTTAGATCAATGAAAACACTTTTTGACAAAGTGGAGACGCAATGTTCTTCGGCAAAAGAACAGCTGCCTGGTCGATCAGTCAAAATTCTAGCTTGGACACAAACATTTTCCCGTTCAAGGCTGAATTACATGCTGCTGTCTGTAGTGGTAGTGTTCCTCTGCCATGGTTAAAATTTTTGAAGCCCTTTTGGAGCTATTTACATGAAGAAGTGCTGGAGCACCATCACCAAGAGATTTTTCACGGGGCAGGGCAGTGCTTCCACATTAGCGCTTCAGAACAGTGAGGCTGACCAGGAGATCTGATCCCTAGGATGGCTGCAAGGAAACCCATAACCGCAGCACCAGTGTTTTTCCACCCGTCTTTGCTTCCTCTCAGCAGCTACCATGAATAACAAGCAGGAAA
>NW_008236217.1:3437682-3453646 GCF_000691975.1 Corvus brachyrhynchos | reverse complement strand
AAGGGGGAGCCAAGTACCCCTCCAAAATCGGAGAGTGGGGCAAAAGGAGAGAACACACCTCACCGCTGAAGAACAGGTTTGAGAGGTCTGTGTTTCTTTGTACTTTTACTGTGGCTGTTGCAGGGAGAGATTCATTAGAAAACATGTGTGGGCCACAGGCTTGTTTTGCATAGGGGATGCTTGTAGGAAAGCTTTGCTTTCACCTTCTTTGGTTCCTTGTTGCCAGAAAGCTTTTTGCCCAAATTCAGCGCAGTGCAAGTTCTCTGGCACAGCTCTCTTTAAGGGGAAAAATCCTTGGGCACCAGATAGGTGAAGGGCAGGATAGAGACTTTGCTTTCTAAAGTTGAAGCTCTATCTTTAAGCACACTCTGATTCCTAAAACCATGGCAACCCAACAAAAAAAGCCTGACAACAGAGTCCACATATAGTAATTGGAATAATGCTCATGCACTCCTGCTTAAAAATGGTTCAGAAGTAAAATGAAAGACTAACTGTAGTTAAGGACTACTAGGATGAAATGTGTTGCCAGTGTGGCAGGATATGTTCTTCGTACTCTGAAAACTTCTCCTTTAGAAGAAACTGTTAGAAGATAAAAGACAAAGATCTAAGAAGTGCGCTGGTGTGTGATGCATCTTAATAGGGGAATATTAATTGAGTGAGCACAAGTGAATGGCAAATGAGGGGGGGAGCTGTGTCTGAGCTTTTTCACATAAGGTGAAATCAAACTTTCTCCCTCATTACTGGGGCCAGCCAAATTCCCAGTGGCCCGAAGCAGGAGGAGCACTGTGGTGAAAACAGGACACTGAACATTTCCTGGTGAAAATTCTCTTTCTGGAGAAAGCTAGGTATTTTAATTTGATTACTTTATTGATGGGGGGGTAAGGATGGGGGGCAAAAGATAGACTTCTGTATTCCTCAAAGACATTGACCATTTTTTATCCACAGAAAGCAATAGAACTGAATGCATAAACACCAAAAGAGATCCAAAGGTCGAGTTGGCTGAAAACCTTGAGAAAGTTCAACTAAACTGAACTTTCTTTATGTGGCAGAGCCACCAGACCAGCATGCTGGAGTTGTTGTTCAGGTACCTCCTGCTCCCACTCTTCTTCAAGCCAGCATTCCCTGCAGCCAGGGATGCCTGATGTAGGGCTGGTACTTACAGCAAAAGGAGACGAACAGCTGCAGCACGGCTTGGTCATGATCTTCAGGGGAGCTGGAAGCAGGAGATACCCAAACAGCAACATCCTCTGGATGCTACAGCACAAAGGCATAATGATTTAAGGAAAAAAAAATACAGTGGTTGAGGGGTTTGTGATTTGCCCTTTCAGTGTTTATTGTCCACAGCAAATATATAACTCTGACAGCTGTACTATATATTATTAGCACCACTTGTAGCTTATTAGCCAAAGCCAGTAATTCTTTTTAGTAAGGATACTTTTCAGAGTTTTACAAAACACAAGGTGCCCTTCCATGAAACAGCCTTTATTTTTGTGCCCTCAATACAGAGAGTATTGGGCTGGGTTTTCTTTTTACCTGTGTTCAAGCCTCATCTAGAGGGACACAGCAGACCAGCTCATAGGCTCAGCATGGTCTGGCTCTTTGTGCACACTGCTGATGCCTGCCTAGTGCCTCAGGTGGACCCACATGGGTGGTGGTGCAGGAGATAAAGATTTGGGCTGTGCTCACGTCCCACCCTCAGCTCCGCTGGCCTCTAAGGGACCAGTTGTCTCCCCAGGTCTGCCTGTGGGAAGGACTCCCCAGGGTAGAGGGGAAAGAAGGGGAATGGCAGCCGGAAACCTAACTTGATCTTTTGGCATTTAGCTGAGCGAAATGTATTTTTCATGGAGGAACTACTTCTCCCTTTGCTTGTATTCTTAGCTGGGCTAGAAGCATTTTAAAGCTGTCTGGAGATGGTGCAGATGCTCAGGGATTGTTCTGTGGGCAGATGCTTCCTCAACTGAGATGCTCAGGCAGCATGAGGACAAAACACCTTGAATATTTCAAGCTGTTTGTTTAAGCCTTCAGTGTGTGATAGCACGTTATACAAGCCTGGGCTCAGAACCACTTTTGGACCTCATTAGAGTGAAGGTAATCAGTTTGTTTAAATGAAAAGCAGAACTGCAGAGACAGAAATTTCTCATCTCTTTAGCATTAGGCACCTGGCACACAGCCCTTGGGCTGGCTGGACTCAGCTGTTCCTGTCTCCACCTTCATCTCCACCAGCTCCAGCTGCCCAGGTGCACTGAAAACATTCCCCTCTCTCAGCTCTCTCCTTGAACCCAACATGTAGCTGGGCACTGCGGTACAAATCATGCCTGACTGGCCCTCTAAAATCAAAGCACAGATGATAAATCAGCCCTACTCCTGTTAGAGCCATGGGATTTTAACTACTATGAATAACAGGGGCACTGAACAAGACCCGGTCTGATCAATTGCATTATCCCTGGTTTGATTCACTGTTTATTTGCTTAAATAGGAAGAAAGGGCATGCCAAAGTTGAAAGATTGTTTCAAAAGCAGCAGAAAGATCTGCAAATCCCAACCCCTTTTCCCAAACAGGACTTGGGAGACTGAGACTGGGAGGGATGAAGTCTTTGTGATCCAGCTCTGGCAACCTCACCTATCTGGCTTTCATCTTCTCTATTTCAACACGTTTTGTTCAAGAGGAGAAAGAACAAAGCCTTGACATTCTGAACAGATCAAAAGGGAAAGAAGGGGTAAAAACTGAGAGCTAAATCACTTTATTCTGCAGTAGCATACACACCTCACACACTGGTGTGTCCCCAGGCTGCAAGGTAGAGATTAAAGGCAATTTACCTGTGAAGACAAAAATCTGATCCAACCATACAACAAATATAAGTACAAAGAAATCTGCATTCTTTCAGTCTGGCCCAAAATGAGGTATTTTCAGCTCCTATAATCAGTTATTCTGCATAGTAAAACGCCTGTGTCTGTCTTAGTAAATGTGTAACTGCAGGCTGCACAAGTACGCTGGGTCTGGCTAAAGGTTGTGTATGCACCCCTGGAACTTTCGATGCAGCTGGTGTTAAGGCAGGTTCAGGTTTCATTGGGGCCTGCCTGGCCTGAGGTAACTTTTCTCGGCCCCCCAGGCTGTGATGTAAAGCAGCTTTGCGCAATGCCGCCGCAGCCGTGTAGAAAGGGCAGAATTCCGCCCGCAGTCCCACCGCCCCGGGGGGGAGAGGTGTCGTGAGGAGCTCGCCTGAGGGACGACAGCATCGGAGGGACAACAAAGGGGCGACACCCCCCAGGACAGAGGCGAGTAAGCACTCTTACTGGATTTGCTTTGAATGCTGCTCTTTCAACTCAGGTGTTCACGCTTTCCCAAAGGGCTCGGGGCTCTCTTCTTTGGCCAAATAAACGAGGCTGACTTTCCATAGATGGGGCTTAGGGTAAGTGCTTGGCAGTGAGAACTGCTCCTCTTGCTTCTGGTCATGGAACAAAAGCTGACAGGGGGGCTCCGGCAGCCAGAGAGAAGTGACCACTGGGTGCCAATGGTGCCTAATGGCACAGCCTGCCTGGGTGGCACAGGGTCACCCTCCCTGCTGTGCAGGAAAGATTAAGTAATGCCTCAAAAGAATGGTATGATGGAGAGAACGGTGTGGGGAGGGTATTCCTTCTAATTTGTGGCTTTTTGGCTCATTTTCCTGAGCATCCCAATGGGAAAAATGCATTGAGTAGTCTAGAAATCCACTAGCACAGTAGCTGGGCTAACTGTGAAAGTGAAGTTGGGAAGGCACCTCCCAAGATAATTTTTTAACCAGTCAGAAGCAATGAATAAGCTCTGTCATGCATGTCACATGCTACCAATAGGTTTGGGGAGGTGAAGAGGGGCCAGGAGCAGAGGCGACAGCAGCACAACTGTGCTGCCCATACAGTAATTTAGAGGATGAGGTGGGAGTTAATGGGGAAGAACAATCCTTGGGTGAAGGCACAGGGACAGATCCACAGCAGGTCCTCCCCTGCATGCCTCTGGGGTGCAAATATTTTCAGGCTTGACCTACAGGCATTCAGTACGAAGACACTTAGACATCCTGAGTGACCATCACAGCAACAGAAACTCCATTTGCAAACTCAGCAGTTAGATAGGAGCCGACAACCTGGGAATGTAGATATCCATGTTAGCTGGCATATGTACTTAGCAAGATATGTCTAATTACCAAGCATCTGCACATCTCCATTTTTGTATGTGCAAGAGAGTGGTGATACTGGGATATTATTAGGTATTAAATACTTGGGGACCCCTCAGGGGAAAGAATATGGTTATGCATTGTAAATTAGGCTGGGAAGGGGCTGGGTCTTGAATAAATAGATTTAAACCCAAGCACTTCCACCCTGTGTAAAGTGTTGGTGAGACAGACATTGCTCTGTGTGCTCTCAAAAGGCTCAGGCTTCCAGAATTACAATACCTGACAGACTGGTGCGTCTCAAAAAGCCTTGGAGAAAGAGAGCAGAGAGGAGGGCTTGGGTACTGCCAAGGCATTGATAGCATTTTGCCCATCCAATGAGCTCTGCAGAACTTGAAATGGGTGAAAGAGGGTGAACAAAGCTACAATGAACAAGGAATTACTAGAAGAATAAAAATGCAGCTCTGAATAACAGCATTTTGGCTGATGATATGCATTACAGATGCATAATTTTCAACACATTTGGATTTCAAATACACAGATTAACAGTCATATACTAGAAATCCAAGAAAGGTGTACAGCAGAATTACCAAAAAGCTGAATATAGGAAAAGAGAGAATTCTAAAAACATAAAATTTGTCAGTGGGTATACATGTGTGTGTTTGTGTATCCATGACATTCTCATTCCCAATATGCACGACATCCTTTGTAAAACAAGAGCAGCAGGTGGTTTTTTAACTCAGGAGAAGACTGCCTGAAAACCAAAGTAAAACCCAGCCTAACCCTTCTAATTATGTATTCAGATATTGAAGGTTTCAGTGTGAGCACTTATATAAGGGAGCCTGGAGTGTGTTTGCCTAGAAGCTAGAATAAATGTTTGCACTGGGCTATGAAAAGATACCATGCTCTGCTAGTGCCAAGTATTTTGCTGACTAGACATACAAAGCAGGATCATTCCATGTTTGGACCTTAAGAGAACTGGTTTCCAAACCCACTTCCTGCATAACAGCAGGCAAATTGCTTAGCCTGTCCGTGTGTCAGCAAAGCTCAGTGCAGCAGTTTGCAGAGATGGCTCTGACCAGGTCCCAGGAACAAATGGTGTTGCATTTGTTGCAAACCAAGGTTTTGCAGAAGTCGCATGCTCTAGGTTTGCAGGCATAACCAGCATCCACAACCTTTCCCATGCTAAATCCTTAGAGTACTGCAGTGGGTAATGGAGTCACATCTGTTTTACCATTTCCCACCTGCTGCCATTGGAACTGGTATCTGTCTCATCCTGGGCTTTTGAGGGGGCAGAGTCAGACCAAACACCACTAAATACTGAAGTTCCCACCTTTGTAATGCCAATGCAGCAGTAGCACCTCAGTCTGTGATTAAGAAAACTGTACTTAAAACAGTCTGAGTCCTTCCAGTCTCCTTTCCAGTCTCCTGACCAGTCTCCTTTCCTCCTCATTCCTTCTTTCAGCAGACACTGTGGAGGCAATTTTCCAACATGAATCTGGCAGCAGATCTTCTCTGTTTGTTGGCTTGTCTTACCGTGGTGACTTGTGACCGGGTCTACGTCCATCCTTTCAATTTGTTTTCTTTCAAAGAGAGTGACTGCGACAAGCTGGAAAAATTGGTTCAGGAGGGAAACACCATTGTCCCTGTCTCCATTGAGTCCCAAACCACACCTGAGTATGAAGGTGACGTGAATGACAACAACAAGCTGGAAGCCCCAAGCCTCAATGCCTGGGGGAAGGAGGAACGGGGCTACCTGAGAGACTTGGTGTACGTCCTGGGTATGCGGTTTTACAGCACACTGCAAAAAGCACAGAGGGGCCAAAATGTGCTCCTGTCCCCAACCAGCCTCTACAGCTTCTTGGTGTCTTTCTACCTGGGCGCCTCAAACCAGACAGCACTTGATTTGCAGGGTTTTCTGGGATTTGTTCCCCCCTCTGGAAACCCTGACTGCACTTACACAGCAGTCGGAAATAATTTACTTTCCAGCCTGAGGACGATCGAAAGGCTTGCGAACAGCGGGGACGAGGAGCTGCTCTTCTCCAAGACACTGAGCCTGTTCTCTGCCCCTGGCCTACCCCTATTCCAGCTGTTCATGGAGCACTTGCTCCTCAGTGCTGATGCATTCTACACCCGAGCTGTTGACTTTACAAATCCAGGCAAGGCAGCAAAACAAATAAATGCCTTTTTGGAGGCCAAAAGCCAGGGACAAAGCAAGTGCTTACTGGCAGACATCGACCCAGCTGCCGACCTGCTGTTTGCAGTGGATGTCC
The DNA here is from genome assembly GCF_000691975.1 of Corvus brachyrhynchos. Taxonomy (NCBI): domain Eukaryota; kingdom Metazoa; phylum Chordata; class Aves; order Passeriformes; family Corvidae; genus Corvus; species Corvus brachyrhynchos. Next base: position 3,447,229 of record NW_008236217.1, on the reverse strand, counting down.
GCTTGGCAGGTATGAGGCAGCACTGCTCATTTTGGGAACAGGCATGGGGAAGGATGGGCGGTAACCCTGCTCCTGGGAAGGAAGCGAGGTCATGCCTGGCCAGTGGGGAAAGGGAAGGACTCAGATAAAAGGCTGGACCTCTGCTCCCCACCACTGTGCCAGGGGTCCTGCCTGCACTCTGCCATGAGCCAGCAAGGGCAACAGGGAAGGAGGAGGTGGGGGGATGGCATCCAAGAAATTTTCCTCATCCAGGACACTAAGGATTAGGAAAGGTGCGGGAAGGTGCATGAGAAAGAATTGCACAGCATTTCTGGCAACAAAGGAACTAAAAGTCAAGAGGGGCCTCCAGCAAGGTTGATCTGGGTGTAGCTTTAAAGAAAGCCAAAGTAGCTGGGAGTAGCAGGCCAGAGGTACAGATACAAAAAAAGCTAAAAAATATAATGGGCATGACTCCTCCAGTGGCTATTAAACACAGAAGTCTGGAGGCAACATCTGGCTCAGGAAGCAATCAAACAGTTGCTTTATCAGTTATGGAAGCAGGGCAGCTTCTACAAACCTAGAAGAAACAAGGCAATTATTTTCATTGACGCTTCATTGCCTAGAGTCATTCCATGCTGCTGGCCCAGAAATCCCCCTGCACTGCAACTGAGCCTTCTCTTCTGAGTGTAGCCACTTTCCTAGATCCTCATCAGTGAATGTAATACCAAAGACTGCACACTTCAGACAGCTTGCCTACCTGTAACAGTATTTCAGAAAACTTGCAGTGAGCCCTAAGTTCCTGAGTGGGCCTCTACTGCGAAAGGTGGAGTTGTGCTGTCCAGAAAACCTTTTTGTGCCTCCATCTTCCCACCTCAAAATTGGATGTCAAGTTTTCTTTGCCTTTCATGGGTGCTGTCATTCTCTCAGCAAGCTGTGTGCATCAGCTTTCTCTTCATTGCAAGGTCTACCACAGATACGATATTACAAAAGTAATTGTGTTACAGACTCGAGCATGGTCACAAGAGCAGATTTTTCCTTTAATAGAACCATTTTTTCCTCTTCTCCTGTATTGGAAACTTGTAATTTGTATAAGCTTAGAAACACATGCTCAAGGGTCTGCCTCACTGGGTCAACTCTACTGCCTCCTCTCTCTGAGAAGGTGCATTTGAAATGTTGTAGTCTCCACATGTGGGATGGACAAAATTGGCTCAAGAACAAATGAATTACATAAGCAACTCTCTTCTAATAAACACAGAACATGACTTTAGCATTTGCTTTGCCATTTGGTTGTGAAGGGGCATCCATGACAGCTGATGCTGTCATGCTCCTTGTCTGTCCCTACAGCTGCAAAATGCAAAAAGTACATTTTTTGCTCTGGAGCATGTTATATATGCTCTGAGATGCTATTAACAGCCATAGCATTGCTAAAGTGACATGAATCAATACAAAACAACAGCTAAAAGTTCCCATGTTCTCAAGTGTTGTTCATTTGCACACAGTTTTTCTCACATTTGTACACTTGCTGCCAAGAAGGGTCTGCCATTTAGAATTCAATGCAGAACATCAGGTGCAAGTTTCACTGATAGACGTAGTGTTTAGTTCTTTGGGGTCTTTTTTCAGTTGCGAAATAATTACAAAATGTATGAAAATAGCACTGTGGGACTGCACAATCTTAAGCACCCCCCTGGTTAAACTCTCTTGAACAGACAACTTGTACCAACTTCATTTTTAACTAGAAATTTGTTAGGATGTTTTTTGCTTTTGTTTGTTTGTTTTGGGGTTTTGTTTGTTTGTTTTTTAAGTAAAAACTTTCCACAGAAAGTCATGCTCTCAGTAAGTTTGTCAGGCTGGCATAAAGCCTGTATTATAGAACATGGAGATCATCACCTGAAGCAGAGACATACACCATTTATTTCCTGCACTCCCAAGTCAGTACTGCAAACTACTATTTTACCCTCCCAGGCTATGTCTTTGCTCTGTGACTGACAGCATTTTTCACCTCAGTCATACTGTAGACACTGGTTTCTTTCCTAACCCAGTGGGGTGCCAAACCTACATCTTCTGTGTCCTGATGTGAGAGATCTCCGTGTAAGAAGCCACTTCTTCCAGTGTGTCAGCTCTCACCTTCTGTAGATGGAAATGGCCATATTAGGGCCTTTCAGGAGAGTACATACCCAGTTACGTGTCTGAGGGCACACCCTCACCTAGCAGGGAGCCATTTCCAACACTGGGCTGGCGATTTGATACTGTTCACAACTGGCACAGTATTAATGGACTCCCTCCCAAAGTCAGTAGCAGAGCTTTGAAATTTTGCAGTATTTTCACAAGAATATTTAAAAGCAATTACTACCTCATCTTGTTACATCTGGCTACCTGCAGGCTCTGTGCTTTGTCCTTCTTACAGTCTTGACTTCTGCAAATTCTGGTTATACAGACCCTGTGAAAGTGTCTCCTTTCTGCTTGCATTCCTTATTCTTACAAAAGAAAAAGGTGAACAACTCTAATTCCTTATTCTTAGTTTGGTTACACCTTCCCCATCTCCTACCTGCCGCTTCTTTTGGTGAAGTTAGAGTAGGTGAAAGTGCCTAAATGCTCTTTTAATGCAAGCCCATTCAAGAGGCAAGTGTTCATATGCTAAAAAACCACTTACTGCAGATTAAATATGTTAGGATCTAGCATTTAACTGGATTTAATGGAGGAAAGAGTAGTTAACAGTACATCTAGACCAGCTTCTATTTTAAATTAATATACCAATAGTAATTAATTTAATGTAAGGAGCTGCTTTCTTTACTACAAAATATACATCTGTTTTCCTAATTCCGTAATTCCACTAAACAATTTCAAGATTTCTGATCTCTGCCCTTCTCACTGAGGGCAGTAGTTTCTTTAATGCTAACAGGATTATCTGTCCAACTGGGCAGCAGCACGGATCTATGGCAGTGAGAAGATAACATGTTGAAATGCAAAGCTGCACAGAAGCAGTGGGAGGTGAGAGCAAGGATTCTCATAGTTGTGAACTGGGAAGGAAATTTATTTTAAGGTCTAAGAACTGTTCAAGTATGTCCTTTTTAACCTCCTTGACTCAACCAACACTTCAGTGTTGTGCTTACAACCTTCCCCATTGCTTTGGTTTGTAAGATGGTAAAAAGGGTGAGACCTCAGGCAGAGCTTGTGCTGCCTTCCCTCTCCTGAGCCCACCCAGCTGCCTGAGAGTGCTCCTGCAGCAAGGGCTGGCCCTGATGGATGTGCTTCCAAACATGCCATCACCACACTCAAGGGAAAGAGAGGAAATCAAGCAGACCCTCTGCACAGGCCTGTGAGCCCCTGGGGACTATGTGGCAGCCTGGGAGGAAGCAGGCAACCAAGCAAGCAGGGACACTTTCCTGTCCCCAGGAAAGGCCACAAAGCCAACAGAAATACAGCAGCTTTGGTCACAGTCCTGATGATTGTGGTCCGTGCTGTGAGCTGGTACCACCAGAAGGCAGATTAAAGGGGGGATACATATGTTTACAGTAGCTAAATGTGATTTTATACACGCAGTCCTTCTCTAAGGCACAGTGTGTTGTTCTTAAAAAGACTGGCTAAGGGGCAGAGGGGAGTAGGGAAAAGAGAGAAGAATCGATTTCTCCTTTCTCAATCTGTTTTTCAGTGAATTTTAAGCAAGCCTTCCTGCTCAAAGAGCCTCAGGAATTCTGGGTGGATTCAAACAAAAAGGTCTTGGTCCCTATGTTGTCTATCACGGGGACGTTCAAGTACAAAACTGATGCCAGTGGGGCTTTTTCTGTGGTGGAAGTCCCCATCAGCAAGACGGCGCTGCTGGTGCTGCTGCAGCCCATCAATGGCACTGACCTGGAGCACGTGGAGTCCGAGCTGACATGGCAGTCCTCAGCCTGGCTCCAGCAGCTGTCCCCAAGGTAGGGAAGGGGCACATGCACCCTCCCATAGGGAGGGAGGGGATGGGGTGAGCCACACAGGCCTGCCTGCTCACCTGGGGTCGGATCCAGCCAAGGAGGCTTTATTACCAAGCACAAAGAGAAACCCCCTGCACAGCCAGGGGGCTCACTTCAAAGGAGCTCAACTTTGGTGGGATCAGCTTTTTATCTGGGGGTATTTCAAGGAAATGAGCAAGTCCCGTTGCATCCCACCCATGAAGTGGGAAGATCTGGGGTTTAGCAGCAGACCCAGGGTGAAATCTGGGTCAGTTCACACTTGGAAACAGTAACAGGCACCCACTGTGTTTGTGCCCCCACACCAAGCACTTGTTGCAGCTGTTTTCACATGCCCATTCCCCAGGACTGCCCAGCCACGATGTTTTCACAGTGGAGAACAAGCACTCACTTGCCTCTCTCTCTCCATCTCTCTGCAGAGAAATTAAATTAACGCTGCCGGCATTGACACTTGAAGATAGCTCTGATTTACAGGAGCTTCTTGCAGATATGGAACTGCCGGCACTGCTGGGGAAGGGCGCAGATTTCAGTAAGATAAGCAACGCCAGTATAACAGTTGGAAAGGTACAATATTATCACCGGCATTCAAAAAAAATCATGCTTCCTGCACAGTTTCAGCCTCTTAAACTGAATAAATTTACCTAGAACAAAGCAGTCAGAGCCATGTAGGGGACTGAGTATTACATACAGTGTATGTTTTGGATTTAGAAGGAGAATAATGTTGATAACACAACAGTTTCAGTTGTTGCCAAGTTGTGGGAGGAATGAGTGAGCAGCCGTGTGGTACTCAGCTGCTGGCTGGGGTTGAACCATGACACAAGGGTAACATGATTACAGACCAGCCCAGTGTAAAAGCCATTATACAGCTTTTGCATGTTATGGACAAGTATTCCCAACACTTTTTTTAAACATCTGTGGAGTACAATGTGCTTTATTATTTACTCAGACTCTCATTTGTCCCATCACGATCGTGCTCTGATGACTCCAGCGTTACTCATATGTTTTTCCTTTCAGGTAATAAATAAAGCCTTTTTCAAACTGGCCAGTGATGGAACAGATCAGCCAGAAGAGCCCGCAGCACAGAAGGAAGATGGGGCATACGTGGATGTAACACTGAACAAGCCATTCCTTTTTTCTGTTTTCGAAAAGCAGTCAAGAGCAATGCTTTTTCTTGGCAGAGTAGTAAACCCTCTGCATGAGGATTAAATGCAAACACAGAGGATAAGAAAGGAGTGGAATGATGCACATTTCCCATCACCACCTTCTTATTCATCAGATACTTTTGTGATGTTGTTGAGTGCTCTACTTAGCTTTGAGATGAAGCAGTTAGCATTTGAAATACAGCTTTTTGAAAGCTAACACCTTGCAACATTTCATCCTTGTTCATCTATTTCATGTGAGGTGACTGACATCCTTCCTCCAGCTTCCATTTATTGTCTCCCTTTTGCTCCTAGTTCCCTTTTTGGATGCCGCAGGGCAGGGCAGTGTTTCGATGCAAGGCATCACCTTGAAAAAACAGATATATAAGCAGCATTTACTATAGAAAAGAACCTCTTCATTCTTTAAAAAGATTTTTTAATTGTATGGTCAGTTTTGCAAGAGAGACCCCCTTTTACATTGCAGTGAAGATTTTACAACTATCCACAGAGATTTCTAGCTTCATCAGCAACATTTCCCTTCAAAATGCTGCCAACAGCACAGGCAAGCTTTGCTTGTCCCACTGAGACAAGATTTTTTGCCTTGGAAGCAAAAACATGCTTAGAGGAAGTTTCTTCTTTCTGCAGCCCAGATGGATATGTTCACTTCTTAACTCTATGGAAATGCTAAAAATAGGGTTTGGTAGTACTAATGAACTGTGATGGATAAATTCTCAGAGTGTGACAGAATTATCTCTGATTTTTTTAGGGAAAAAAAACCAAACCACAAGGTCTACTATTCCAATACAATTCAATTTCTTGGATTACTTTATAACCTGTGAGGCATTCCTTACAGCCTTATAGCAAAGAAGGACATTACTGGTTAGAGTCCAGTTCTGTAAACTTTAACATCCAAACCATATGTTCTTTAAAAATAGCATTAATGGCAACAATATATATTAGTATAAATAGTGGATGTGGCGCTGCTTCTTGAGAATAAAATGATTACAGCAGTCCAGTCCAACTCTTAACAGAGTCATAAAAATTTGGATCATTAAAGTGGAACAACAGATTATTAGATGACTGTTGAATTAGGAAGTGAGGAATTGGGAAACAAACCTTGGTACTAAGGAAAGCCTGGAACAAGGATTTCCACGTCCCATCTCTAGATTTATTGTTAGCACTGATGGCACTTAGGAAATAACTGCAAGCCTCTTTGGCATATCATGTGAGACATATCCCACAGCGCACAGCAGCTCATTATCATCCACAGTGGTCGAAATGTGTATCTAATCTAAATGCACTAATGCCAGCAGCTTGCTATCAGTGATGTTGATATGTGACACATCCTTGTAGTTTAATGGAAAATGCCATAACATTACAAATAAAATAACCCTCAAGAATATTAGCCTACAGCATCCATGTATTTATCCGTTTATATTGTATGTATTCCAGATGCTCTAACATCTAAATATTGTACTTGTTTATATACAGAAGTAATTAAGTATGAATATGCAGAGTGGAAAGACACAAATAAACCCACTTCCAAGTTTCTTTGCGACAGTTCAGTTGGGCTTTTGTCCATAAATAAGTTCAGGCTTCTGAAATCTGCTCCAAATCAGATTTATGTCTTTAAGACAGTAAGTTGCATATTATCAAGCACTACAGCCAATGGCATAGCTGTAAGAATGAAAGCGGCAGCTTCATAATAATTTAAATGTTATCCCATTTACTTGTTGAAGTCAGAAGGTAGCATTAGCTACAAATGAAATTTCAGATCATGAAATGTTACATTTTTATGAAGAAGATGGAAAATAAGGAAGGGAGCCCCTGGATGCACTGACAAAGTTCAGGGGAAAATGCCCTTATCCACAGACAGGGGATCCATGCTCTGGGACTCCATACCCTGTTTAGCGGGTAAAGGAAGAAAAACAAAAAACCAAACCCAGTAAAAGCCGCATGCGGGTAAGGCTGGTGCCAGGGACAACAGTGTGGAGAGAGCAATGCTGGGGCAGTGCCGCGCTGGCCTTGTCATGCCTTTTGCAGCTGCAGCGTCCCTGGAGCTCTGGGCTTTGCGGTTTTCTCAACCCTAACCCTAAGTATAACCCTAACCCTAGGCAGAGCATTAAAAGCCACATGGGGGTAAGGCTGGTGCCAAGGAAAAAGTGTGGCGGAAGCAATGCTGGGGCAGTGCCGCGCTGGCCTTGACATGTGTCCTGTTCCGCTGTATAAAGGGAGTCGGGGAGGATTCTTTTTGATAGATTTCTCGGACGAAAATAAAGCGCAAACGCGGCAATATTGTATCTGAGAACTATTTATTGATAGGAAAAGGGTAAGTATTACTAAAGGGAGGTAGAAAAAAGAGGAGAGAGGAAAAAAGAGAGGGAAAGAAACAGAAGACAGGGACAGGGATACCACAGGAATTCTGAGCCCTTTGTCGGCGTCAGCTCAGCAGGCGGAGCGTGTGCGCTGCGAGCCGCGGTGCATCTGCGTCCGTCTCGCCGCGGGCTGGGCGGGGTGGCCGAAACGGAGCCGGCTGCGTGTCCCTTCCGTCGGCAGAGAACTGGCTGCTGTGCTTACGGGCGTGCTCCGGACTCTCAGAGTCCGGGGTCAGCTGCTGCCAGGGGGGGGGTGCGGTTCCTTCCGTGGCGGTCGCGGCTCTGGCTCTGGCTGCGCCCGGCAAACGCGGCGGAGGCGACGGCGGCGTCCGCCCCGTCGGGAAGGCAGCGGAGCACCAGGTCTTCGCGGTGACGGGCTAGTTCACAGAAATGGCAAAGCAGGGCGAAACAGGTACAGGCAGGAAAGCAGGGCCACAGGGAAGGAAAAAACGAAGGGGGGAAGGGGGCGGGGCTGGCCCTACAGGCGAGCCCCCCCACCCTCCAAAAAACCCCAAAGCAAAATGGCTCTCGTTCTGTTGCAGTTAACTGTTTTCTGTGTGCTAGGCACCTCCCACAAACCAATTTCGCAGCCTTCAATCCGGGCTTTATCCCACAGGCTGAGCGTGGAGGTTTTTTTTGCCCTGATGGGTTGCTAGAAGAACCTTCCCCGGGACAGGGTTGCCACTACATGTACAGCCTTTCTAGGAAAAACATATGTTGAGGCATTAAAAAAAAGTAAGATTGGTTCCTCTCAACATGCCTTTTAGAGCTGCAGTGTCTCTGGAGCTGTGGGCTTTGTGGTATCCTCAGCCCTAACCCTAACCCTAGGCAGACCATTAAAAGCGGCATGGGATTAAGGCTGGTGCCAAGGAGAAAATTATGGAGGAAGCAGTGTTGGGGCAGTGTTGGCCTTTGCATGTCTTTTGCAGCTGCAGTGTCCCTGGAGCTGTGGGCTTTGTGGTTTTCTCAACCCTAACCTTAGCCCTAACCCTAACCCCAACCCTAGGCGGAGCAGTAAAAGCCACATGGGGGTAAGACTGGTTCCAAGGAAAAAGTGTGTGGGGAGCAATGTTTAGGCCACTGTCATGCTGGCCTTGGCCTGCCTTTTGGAGTTGCAGTGTCCCTGGAGTTCTGGGCTTTGTGGTTTCCTCAGCCCTAATCCTAACCCTAGGCGGAGCAGTAAAAGTCGCATAGGGGTAATGCTGGTTCAGAGGAGAAAAGTCTGGAAGGAGCAATGTTGGTGCAGTGCTGCACTGGCCTGCCTTTTGTAGCAGCAGTGTCCCTGGAGCTCTGGACTACCAAAGACTCTCTTCAAAATAGAAATTTTTTGGTGGAGAGCACCTCCCCATTGACACCCTGGAGAAGAAAAGGAAGAAGGAAGGGGCAGAGATAGGGAACTAAAAACATTATTCCCAGAATAAGGACTGCAAAGAGAGAAGTGCTGGAGCAAATGCTACAATACCAACAACCTAAGCTATCTGTACAGGTACCCATTCTCCTAAATATTCAAATGTAGAAACACAACCAACCAACCAACCAACCACCCACCCCCCCATCCCAACCCCCAGCTAAGTCTTTCTGCTTCCCCAGGAAAGTATACTCTTCTGAGACTTTGTTTCTGACATCAGTTTTACATGTAAAATTTTTACAGCATATTGTACTCTTCACTCTCTTCCAATTTCACTGAATTCCTCTGTCAGGCACACCGTGATGCACGTTCCAAGCATTCTAGACACCACTCACATACTTAGCTCCCAAATGCAGTCTACAGCCTAACAATCTAGTGAATGAAGCACCTAAACGCGGGGTCTAAAAGGTGGGAGATTTGGAAAAAGAGAACTAAGGCAAGGATGAGCTTTTTGCATTTCATCAAACAGCACAGTTCATCCCTGAGCATAGCTGACAATTTACTGACAGTTTAAACACCAAAAAATTTTTAAAAGTCTATGCAGTTTGCTTCCTCATCCCTCCAGTTCAACCTTGAAAATACAACAGTTGATGAAACAAGGAGAGTAAATATTCCTCAAGCAGTCCAGCCAAATACTGCTAGTTATCTTTAGATGATGAGGTTAGAACAGTCTAGTCCACTTCTGGTATAACCTACCAA
>NW_008236217.1:3405304-3437645 GCF_000691975.1 Corvus brachyrhynchos | reverse complement strand
GATATTGTACAAAACCTCTTCCAGCTGAATTCCTTCCAAGATTAGAAAGGCATAGCAAGTTTTCTAAAGGTCCTAGAATGGAAGAAGAAAAAGGCACAAAATCAAAACTGCATTACTGTTATGAAGTGAAATGCATTTAAAAAATTACCTAAGGAATAGAAGAAATAGGATTAGTAGCAGAAGACATCTCCATTGGAACACACTTACATGGTAGATCCTCTGCTCGTTACTGATCCAGTGTTTGAAAATGCTAAAATTCATTTTACCTAAGTTAATTCACACATTTCTTTCACCAGGGGTATCACAGAAATTCGTAATTGATGTCTTACTCCACTGAAAGAAGATTAAATCCTATTCAAGTGAGCAAAGATAAAAGATGGGGAACTGACATAGAACTAGTGATACAGACATTTAAAGCAATCATAGGACCATTCAGTAGTTTTGATTTTCTATACAATGTTACTTCCTGCCCTGAAATTAAAGCTGGTCTTCAATGGAAAAGAACAGAATTCAGCCTCTATCCTCAGAAATTTGATGAAGACAAGTAGAAAGCATTGTTATTGCAGGAAGATGTGGAAAATGACTTGCAACTCAAGGGCAAGTAATCTCTCCATGCCTTTTTGGTTTGCTACACAGACTACATCCTTTTCCCCAGTTTTGGAGGATACAAACAAAACTGTTTAATCACTAATGTGCACAGATCTCAGAACCTGTTACTTTGGTGACAGCCGTTACAGAAATGTGATTGTATAGTGATGCACACCTGCCGAAATGAGCAGTTGCACAGATACTACAATCTCAGGCTACAACTTACACATCCATTTTATAACAAGAAAACATTGCTGAAAACAACAATATCTACAACAAGATGTGTCTACTCCTGACTCATTTATTAGAAGCCTGGAAAAATATAATACATACGCAATGTGGTGTTGTATTTCCCATTGATTCATTTATTAAATGCCTTTCACATTGTTCCCCCCACTGTCCCCTGCCCCTACTCCTGGCCACTCCCTCGGGTCCTCCCTGTTGGTTCCTGTACCCCAACTCTGCCCATGTACCACCCCATAGCCCCTGAGGAAAAGCCCCTGCGCCTGGATCACGAGGTCTCTCTGCCTCTGGGGATCGCTGGGACAAGATGTAAGATTAAAGATCCTCTAAAACCCTCATGGGGAGACCCTTCTTGCCTCCTTCGCTGCCACTGTGTTGTAAAGCTGATAGCTGCTGGAGCAAAACTGCAGAGCCATCCAAAATGGACTATGGGAGGGCAACAGTGGTTGTACTGCCCTAAGCAGCTCCGCTGAGCTCTCAGGGAAAGCTGCAGCTTGCTAAACTAAACCTAGCACTACAACAACACAAACTTCTTGTTCATAAGCAGTAAGTTACATCCATTCTGTAGTGTGTGCCTAAGGCTGAAAATTTCCACATGCCTGAAGGAGACAAACAGATCTGTCATCTGACAAGTTGGTTTGTTGCAGTGGGTTAGTTCTTGCACTGGTTTAGCAAGCTGCGGCCTTCCCAGAGAGAGCAGCGGGGCTGCTTTGGGGAGAACGGCTGTTCCGCTCCCCTGCAGCCCTTTCGGGCAGCCCTGCACTCCTGCTCCGGCTAGCTGGGCTCCACAACATGGTGACGATAAAGGAGGCAGAAGGGCCCCTCCATGTGGACCTCAGAGAAGCTTTTATTACATGATGACAAGCCAGTTCCCAGAGGCAGAGAGAGAGACAGGTGGTCAGGGAGCTTGGGGCCTTATCTGGGGACAAAGGGGGGGGCGGAGAGAGCACATGGACGAATCATCTCAGGGTGCAGGGGCGGAGCATGGGCGGAGTTGGGGTACTGGAACCAATAGGGAGAACCTGAGGGTGTGGCCAGGACTAGGAGCACGGAAGGAGGGGACAATGTGGGAAAGGCAGACAATTTAGTAAGAAAAGCAGTGGGGAAATACAACACTACATTGGTTTACTTTGCTGTTTCTTTCTTCAGCAATAAATTTGGATGTTCCCTCGATTGTGTATGTGCCATGAACAGAGAGAAGCTAAGCAAATTAGAAAATCCAAATCCTGCTCTCCATTACTCAAGATTGAATCCAAGCACCACCACATAATTTTAAGCAGCAGGACTTTCATCACTGCCTCCCTTCAAAAAATGAATTTTAGAAAAGTCACAACAGCCACCTATCCTAATTGCTTCAAAAGCACCATGATCACATGGTTGTGTCTTCTCAACTAAAACACCATCAGTTTCCAACAGTGAGGATTGAAGGCCCTCAGGCTGTGAAAGGTTTGCTCACTACAGCTTCAATGCTACACAACAGCCATGTGCTACAAACCTCCTATCTCTAAGTATTTGGAAAATTTACATCATCTGGGCATTGAGCCCCAAGCTCTCTAAATACTTTAGGAAGAAATAAGTATTTTTAATTAATAATCAGGAACTAGAATTTCCAGTGTTAAATTTTCACAAGGTAAAAAAAAAAAGTAAAAAAAAAAATCAGAACAACAAAACAATACCAGGGCATTCTCTGACTTTAAAGCCTTAAATTCATCTCCTACTGTGCCCAGACTATGTTGCCTATCCTTCACATATGAAAGAGAAGCATCAATAGGCAGATCACTCTAGGTTCAAGAAAGGTCTTTGTTAATCCTTCTACCATTTTAAACCCTAGTAACACTTTCAAATTTCCTGCTATATAAAGATGCACCTTGTACTGATGTAACTAGGTTACAAAAATTCTACATGTGTTCAAGCGAGTTCTAATAGATAATATAATACAAGTCAGAAATATGCCAGCTCTGAATAAATTCTAGATAGTGAATCAAGTTTTAATTTGAAGGAGAACTGTGGTGGCCAGTTAGCCTGTGGTAGAAGGGACAGAGAGAGCTCTCGGTAAGACAGTCCCTGGTATCAGAGACTTAAGTCCGGTCACGGTGACAAAAGCAGCCTCTCCCAGAATGCTTCGTTCTGTTACGGTAATCTACCCCAGTTCTGCTGCCCCGGTTGGCTGTTGGCTGCTCTGCCCCCTTGCTACCTTATGTGTTCCATGCCACAAAAGTTCTCCACTCCAGGTTCCCCCCCTTGGCCTCTGCCCCTCGCCACTCACCCAGAGCTCTCCCATTGGACCCCATTCCCTAGTCCTGCCTTTGTACCGCCCCCATGCCCTCAGATCATTGGTTTCTGGCGCTTGCTCCACTCCCGTATTTAAACCTGAGCTTTGCACTGTTCTTGCCTTTGCCTCTGGAACCCTCCGCAGTGTAGAAGCAATGAACTGCTCCTGTGGAAATCTATGCAAAGACCCTTCCTGCCTCTTTGCCATTGAGCAGTGTTACTGAAGCTACCCATGCGTTTGTGAGTGTGTGTGTAGCTGGATCCTGCTGAGCAGCTTCGCTTTGGAGACACTTTTTAGAGATCGCTACACCTCACGCTCTGGCACAGAAGCTGCAGAGCCAGTGATAGCAATAGAAAACAGGTAGTCTGAATGTAATAACCTCTAAGTTAGATACTTACATTAGAAATTATTTTCAAAATTTAAAGTGCTTTAAGAGCTTTTGTCACACAGCACCTCACGCCAACATGGTCTGTGAAAAAACCGAATCAGTTAAATGAAAATTCAAAACCCAAACAAGAGCTAACCATATCCCATGGTGAGGGAAGGCGGGTAAGTGCAAAGCAGTAATGAGAAACAGCAGAATCCTCTCTCTGCGAGTACTTTATTCCAGAGTTAAGGCACACAGTTGCCTGTTTCAAACACTGTCAAGCCCACAGATGGAACTTGCCATAAGAACAGCTACCACAGTGGCAACTTGAGAGAAGCACAGAAGGCAGGAATTTGTGACAGGAAGGTGCCAATTCCAGACCTGGCACAGGTGAGATGTGGTTAGCACATCCTAGTTAATGCATCCAGACAAAAAACTCTGGCAAACTGTGGGAGAGGAAGCAAGTGTTCTACCCATATCACTGCTCAAAATCACCCTAAGTTGTGGGACAGGTGGCATCTGTGACCACCAACAACCCTGATGTGCCCCCAGACTCATTTCTGGGACCTTCCACTGGAGGACTGACGCGATCCACAGTGTTACATCAGACAGTGTAGAACTCCTCTCACGGAGAGGTACTGAATCGCTCCAAACCAAGCCTAGAGACACTTCAGAGACAGAGTCAGAGAAGCGGGTATTTGCTTTATTCAGTGCCAGGTGCGTAGGGGATCGCTCCTCCTAACGCACACACAGAGCACTCCATACAGCACAGTATGAATATTCATCACATTCCTTGGGATAGGAGTGGTTAATACAAATTACTTCTTGGAAGTCATTAACATCATTAGCCTACGTGCCATGCATGCACTGTTGTTCCAGTTTGGCCGCCACCCCAAGACAACTGTGTACCCTGGTGGTCACACTGAGGAAGGCTCCTCTTATTCCTTGGGGGTCCTTCTGATGAAGGTTAGTAGTCTTCGTGACCATGCACTTTTCACCTTTCTTTCCAGAGCGCGCGCAGTTCTTCCTTGGCTGATTCAGCGGTTTCTGCGCTCGTTTCAAACAGGTTCTGTTCCTCTTATCTTGACAAGGTGCATCGTGTTTCTCTTACCTTGACACGGCTAAGGCACATCTTGTTTCTAAGGCTTGTGATTAACATTTGCTGACTCTTAACAGTTAACTCGTGCTTACATGAGTTAACTATTGATCAACCCCTCTCCAGTGGGCATTCCCACCTGAACCTAAACATATATGAACCCATTGAACTCTTTGTTTCGTGGACTTCCCCCACCCCCACGGATCAACACTGCAACCATCACTTTGACCAACAAACATCTGGAATTGCAACAATGTTGTGATCTTGTTGCTGGAGCTGTGTGTGGTGATATGTTTCCTCTCCACTATGTACTCATATACTTTCTTTCTTTTCTCTGTATATTTTCCTAAGTGATATCTTTATACTTTCATATTGTTCTATTTCTATAGACAATAACCAAAACAGCTACATACCTCTTTTCCATTGCAACCAAACTGTTCTAAAATAAGATAAATAATCTGATATATATAGATATATCAAAAAAATGGTCATTCAGTCCTTTCACTCTAATCAAAAGTTCTGTTAACAAGAACGTCAGTTACTTTGCCTCTGGGGCAGGTTGTAAGACAGCCATCAATCAATACACTTGATTGAAAAACATATGGGACATCAAAAGTTAGGAAGACAATTTATTACATATTATTTTCAACATATAACTTCATTCTTGTACATTTCAAGTTGTACAACAAAAATAAGAAAAACATTTTCCTCTACTTTTATTCTAGAGTAGAAAGTTTAGAACTTTGCTTGCTTTCCATATAATGGATAACTATGATAAATTCTCCATCTTTTGGTGAAACAAGTTTATCGAGGCAGAATATACACTGATTTGTTGCTCAAGATACATTAGGAAGCACTTAATTGCTCTTTATTTGGTAAAACAAAGAAGAGTTGTCTCTCTTTCTTTTAGGGACATTGTTTATCTTCAATCACATGCTTTCAAAAATATCTAGGATGGTTCCGTTGTGGCCTGATCCTTGGCAGTTAGAACCAGCTCTGCAAGGGCTGAAAAGCTTTTTATGCTGCTTGTTTCCAGTCCCATCTTTTGTACCTAAAAAGATACAGAAAACCCATTAATTTTCTTTAAAACATCAAAAATCACTAATTATTCCACTTCAAACATGTAGTGAAGCCTATGTTTTATCCTGCATTTGACGTGCAGTAAAAAACCCAACTGCATATACTGCAAACTATAAAAAATTTGCATCCAACTTTGCTCAGTTAAGTCTCTTCAGTTACCGTAGTGTCTTGCAGAGAAATATTTCACCATCTTGTAGGCAACTTGTAACTAAAGCCAGCTGGAAGTTTTCCAGCGAAGCAGTCAGAAAGAGAAACTTGGCTGTAGTTGGTTTAAATGCATCGATAGCAACTAATTTTTTTTTTTTTCAAACTCCAAATGAGGTTTCTGGGCAATACTTTAAAGATCAATATGAATACATCCATGAACAGCCAACAGCACAACAGTGAAACCATTTCAATAGGCTGCAAGAGCCTATGGTTCTAGCCTTGAACTTCCTGGAAGACAAAAATGACTCTACAACTACAGAGGTTGCAGCAAGTATTTTCTTAGCCAGGAAATCTATTGCTCTGACAACAAGAAAAATATGGCCATGAAAAAACTAAGAGTGCAGTGAAGCAGAAAAATCTGGATCTAACTAAAACCATAATGAAGTGACTCTGAAAAGGTGTTTGCTGCTGGAACTCTTTGTAGTAGTCACATGTACCAAAACATCTCCTAAATGATTATGAATAATCTGTCCCAGTTCAGCTTAAATTCACACTGCAGTGATGGAAAAGAAAAACAAAAGCTCAACCCCAGGCAAAAACTGACAAATAATAGTTTTTGTTATTAAGATTTCCAGAGTTCCACCTAAATCTTCTTTGTGATTAGTCTCGTATCGAGAAAAGCATCTGCTCACACGCAAGCAAACTTAATCTACCTGTTATAATGCATCAACAGCATCTGCTCATAAACAAGATTGATGACAGCTCCTTGGCAACTAATATTATGGACTCTTAGTTGAAACTTTGTTTATATCTAGATACAATTTTCAGAAATAAAGGAGTACAAAACAGTATGCTTATACATTTTAATGTAGCTACTGCATACATTTTCTTCTTTTATGTTTTCCTATTTAAAATTTCATATTTGGCACTGAAAAGCACTTACAGCACAACAAATCAGGCTGACATCCTCACAGCTCTTGGGAACAGACCCTGACCATGCAGAAAGTCAAGGCTGGAAACACCCCAACAGAAGGCACACAAAAGCAGGGCCATAAAGAAGTTTCTATCAGACCTAATTCAGGTCCCTGCTCTCTGGTCTGTAAACACAGTGTTTCTTCTTAGTGCTTCCAAGCACTAAGCAGTACTTGAATTTTGAGTAGTAAGAAATACAAGCTTTGCATTTGTATAAGAAAGGACAGGAAAGCATGCTAAAGTGGTATCTACAGTCACCAAGGTCTCAAATAATCTCCTTTATATAAAGGTGAAAACACAAAGCAAAAACACAAACCCCAAACCCACACCAACAAAGCTTTCAAGACCAAAATCAAGGTTCCCTTTCCTCTTCCACCTCCCTTCCAAAACCATTAATAATAAAAAAACTCGTTTCTCATAACTTACTTGTTCACCAAAATACTCAACGTCTAGGGCCAGCTGCAGTCGGATTTTGTTATCATCACTCATGCCCCCATTTGTACCAACAGGATTTGAAGTTGTGGTTCTTCTGGCTTGCTTCAACCTTTTTAGACTCTCTTCCATTTTCTTAACAGAACTGAGCACATCAGATACAGTTTCATAATACCTAAATTAAGGAAGGTTAATGAGAAACAAAAAATTCCACTTTACAGAACAGCCTACTTTATACACAGAAGTACATCACTGGCCCTGCTGACCAGTGCCAGAAGGAATGGCTTTCCTTGCAAAGAAGCTACTTATTATCATTATCAATTCATCAGTATTTCCATTATTAGTTCCAGAGGTAATCTGAAGATTACTATTCAGTCTTGAAGACTCCTCAACACATCATTTTTGACTTGTTCAAGATGTTTGTACTCAATAGTGACCAAGGAATGCAACTGCTCAATTTTAAACAGTCAAAATCAGCCCCTCTACAATCAATAGAATACTGAGTAAAACTGCTTTTACAAACAGGACAAGAATAACAGCCTGACAGACCAAAACTCACATATTCTTAGGTAAGTTATAAAACTGTGTATGAGAGCACACATGTGCACACCAGTCAGAAATGCCTCTTTCTACAATGAAGAAACTGATTTAAACAGGAGTCTCAAGAAGCTGGCAGGAAAAGTCAGAACACTAATCCTAAATTAGAAATGATATAGATAAAATAAAACATCACTGCCCAGACAGTAGGATCCACATTAAAGAAAGCATAGAATCAAACAAAGTACACACATCAACTGCTCAATGAAAGTTCAAGAAGCCCTAAGGACCAAAATCCCATGCCTAAGTGGTAAGGGCATGTCATACAAATTAACAGATGCCTAGGACAGTGAGTTAAGAACAAGAAGAGAAAACAGAGCAACAGTGGGAAATTAAAAGACCCTAAGAGAAGTTACCAGATTGAGCTATTCTGTAATTTGCTATAAAATCTCTAACTTTCAAAGAGCCCCTCTATGAAAACTATGACTGTAAGAATTAAAAAAGTTAAAGAATCTTCCTGATGATTACTTTTAAACAAGGAGGCAACAGAAAGCAGAAAGCTCTTTTAAAGGATAATCAGATAGGGATAGCTAAAAAAAAAGTGCTTGCCAGTGCCATGGAAACTTGTTTCACGATACCATTCCATGAAAAGCAAAAGTATTCCAATGACAGTCAGTCATGTTCTCTTTTCATATCTTGGTATTTCCTTGTCCCACTCACTTGTGATTAATTCCTACTTCTGCTGTACTCCCAAGTCCTTCTGCCATTTAAGCAAATTTAGCCTCCAGTGATTCTTAACTAGTGTATGCTCTTTTCTCTTTTTTCATTTGGATGCAAGAATGTATTGTCACTGCAGGAAATTAATTACTTGCATCCGTATTCTCAAGTTTCTTTGACTTGTCTCTTGTCAGTGAGGATAGATATTTTAAAACAAACTAATACACATAGTAGCAACAAACCAGGAAAACAGAATTCAAAAGAAAATTCCTTAAGAAATGAACTTGTCAGTCTTACAGGTGTTTAAGCACTGCCACTGTGTTTAACCTAGAATTTAATTCAGTTTTGGTAATGTTAACATGGAAAGTGAAGAACTGCTTTTCGGGGGGGGGGAAAGCTCTGGTTGGGTCCAAGGAACTATGTAACAGCTACTTTGCGTGGTGTCACCAGATTCACTGAAGCTTTAAAAGCAAGACTAACCAGACAGAGACGTAGAGAGACAGACAAGAATTCATTCTAAGGTATTTTAGCTCTTGTGACTTGAGATTCCAGGAATCTCTGCAGTTCTTCAGCAATGTTACTTAACAAATGCTGTGGGTTAACAATAAGCTTCTTTTTATGCACTAATAAATGGTTAAGAGACACCAAGCTTGAAAAAAGAGGTTTTGTGCAAAATGAAAGTGACCAGTGCAGTCTAGACCAACCTAAGCATAGCCCTGTCCAAAATACTTAAGAAAAATTTTAAGAAGTTAGTGAATGTGTAAAATTGTCTTACAATTTTAAGTCTATTCTGAATAACAACAAAAAAAGTGCACATTAATAAATACTTGAGAGGTACCAGAAATGGAAGACTAGGGAGGCACAAGGAGGCAAAGAGCAAGAAAGAACTTGTCTTCTGACTATGGTTTAAAACCTCAGTAGTATTATGTGGCTAAATCTCAGAAAAAAACCAATCCATGCTCAGAAGCAGTCAACGGACAATATAATATGCTAAGAACTATTAGGAAAACCATATAAGGACAGACAGAAATCACACATTATACTTCAACCTGCATGGATTCTTCTGATACTGTCATCTCTGACTACAAAGGTCAAAAAAAAAAAACCCCAACAAAGCAAAACTATAAAGATGGGAAAAGGAAAAAAAGCCATCAAAATAGGCTATGGTGACTCTTTAGTTAATAGGCAAGGCTAGACATATAAAAAAATTACAGCTAGCACAGAGCAAATTGTCCACAACGCAAGAAGTAGGGGGTATCCTGTAAAATTTTGTGGCAGAACTTTCAAACAAAAGCAAGTCTTGCTGTCTCATGTTACATGCTTTACTGGCAGAGCTCACAGAATGCAACATCCCTGCTCAGTAGGAATTTAAAATACAGCCGTAAGAATGTAAAATACAGCTAGACAAATGGAAACAAAATCCATTAAGGAACTTAATGCATATGACTATTCATGTTCAAAAGCCCTCAAGATGCTAACTAGGAAACAGAAGATCTACTAAAGAAAGTGTTGCTTTATGACTGCCTTATTAAAACTGTGAACAATTAGCTCTTTAACAGTTTAAAAAGTCCAACGTTGTTTTTTTTTTTTAACCACTAAAAAGTTGGATAATCATTACATACATTAAAAAACTCAAAGGACAGTAGAACTCAAGTGTCTTGAGAATTCAACCAATGTTCATTGAAAATAACATGAGGTTAAGGTCTTACATCAATTCAATTCTGAAACAGAACGTAAATCTTTAGTTCACTGTTGCATTCCCAGAGCTAACCAGTTTTTCCAATGCCCTATCCACCACGTCATGGTTTCCACAGCTCTGAGCAGGAGCCAGGTCTTTGGATTCCCTGCCCAGCTTTTCATCTGCTGAATACGCAACACCAGAGTAAATTCAAGGAAATATATCCCACCTAAAGAGTGCTATATTTTGGCTTTCTTACAATTGTGTTAATTCACAGTGTTTTGGTTTTTTCCTGTGCCTGTTCAATGGACACTGGGGTTTTTAACTACAGCAAACAACGTTCTGTATGATTCTCTTACTTTTGTGTGCTTTCAGAGAGAGCACCTTCCAGCCACTGATGAATCATGGGCTGCTTCAAGGTATCTCTGTAGCCATTCTGCAGTCGGTGGAAGGGCTTAAGAGCACTGTCAACATAAGGTGAAGCTTTAGTTGGCACCTCCTGGTAGATGACAGGGAAACAAGTCAGGGAAGAAGGAACCAGTCATTTACTTACTAGAAGTATTAACACCCAATTCTAGCACATATGCAAAATGCTAAGGCTGTACCTAAGCAAAGAGATACATAAACCATTTAGGACAAGTCAGTGAAGTGATCATTATACATAGGAAAGGCACCACTACAAAATTATTCAGTAGTGTTCTACAGCATGATATAATATAGAACAAGGTTCAAAATGACCAAAGCTTTTTCAGAGATGCATGTGCCAGCCATTCCTATTACCAGGGTATGATCCTAAATGCTCTTTCTGCTCATGCCAATTCCAGAGAAAGCTGAGCAGACTCCGTGCCCAAAACAGACTATTACACCTTGGTTAAAATACCTACAGCTTTGTACTATATTTCACTAAATTGAAGACATTGCCATGGGCTCTGTCAAGCAGATACGGACAGGCCTGAAGAACTCCTAACAATCTCAGCACAGGCCTTTCTGAGATTTATTTTATCATTTGCAAGCAGCACTGACCTTGTTGGTTCTCCTGTATAATCTTGGAACTTCCAGTGCACTCTTCAGGTATGCAAAGGAGGACTCAGTGAGATCCTGGATAATTCTGTTATTCAATGTTGGCACACTGGCTGATAGAGAAGTCTTTGAATCTTCCAAGGCTCCTATTAAAGTAAAAATGCTGAAATTTAAACTGAGCTACCCTGCCCAATCACACACAAGTTATGTGAATCCCCTCATCCTCCCAATCTCACTCACTGTCTGGTGTCAAGTACAGGATATGCTTACCAAATAAATACACACCAGCCATTTATAAAACACTGCCACTAACGCCAACCACTCCTCAGGCAGAAGCACAGATAGAGGGAAGCAAAGACAAGAGGAATAAAGTAACATTCTCCAGGTTCAGAGTTTTTCTAGTATTACCAATGAAGCAAGGGCTTGAATCAAAAGGCTCTGGCCTTCCAAAGAAACAGTGAAACTCTCTCTAAATTCCCTATGGAATGACTGGAATATGTTCAACTCAAAGTCGTGATTGGCAATAGACCATCTACTGAGCAGGGGATGCGCACAAGCTCCTACATCTCTGACAGACTTGGACATCTACCAGTAGTTCTGATTTAGAGATTTAAGTGGAATTCATGATGCAGAACTTCTGGCTATGCTTGCAGACAGGGACTAGTTCACTCATGCTACATGCCTAGATCTAATTATTAAATTAAAAACAAACTCCATCCTTCACATAAAGAACCATCAGATGAAAGAAACCAAACAAACGAACCAAAGAAAGGAACCCAAAAACCAAACCAACCCAAAACAAAACCAAACCAAAAACCTAGAAAAAATAAAGGAGGCTAAAATACTGAATCACTTCTACCCTCTGAAGTTAAGGTATTTAACTATGATACTTTGATAACCCTCTGCCTCACATGATTCATCAGGCCTGAGAAAGAACAGTCATTTCAGAAAAATATTTTAGTTTCAACTGGAAATGGAAACCACCCTCTGCCTCACATGATTCATCAGGCCTGAGAAAGAACAGTCATTTCAGAAAAATATTTTAGTTTCAACTGGATAATGGAAACCCTCTTCTTATGTCTTCTTCCCCAATTCTTTCAAAAGTGGGAGGTTAAAGATACGATATGAATCTCCTAGGATAATGTCCCCACTTTCTGGAGAAAAATCCTAAAAGCACTTTAGAATCACTCAATTTTAATCACTGAACGTTTTCCAGACTCAACGTGTCTGTTCAAGATTGGTTCTATTTAACAATTTAAACAGAAGGCAAGTTTCATTAAGTATTTTCATCCTAAATAATGAAACTGTAAAAGTTGATTTCATTTGTTTGGCAGAGGGAATTTGGGAGAAAGGGGAAGGAGCCTCTCAGCTTTACCTGCAATGCAAGATATATTCTTGAAGCCAATCATTTCAAGCTTTGGTTTAATCATGTCTAAGATGTCAGGAATCTGGAAAAAACAACCCAAGACCGAGACAGATATAGTCACGTTATAAACATTTCAATTACTTTTCCTACATCCTCCAGTTTCCATGGTTTTACTGCATTTCTGGTAAATCAGTACTAGAAGTTTACAATATGCACAGGAATTTAAGCCTACACACTAAATCCTCTACCTTACTATTGTACTCACAGGAAATAATTTAGAACTAACAAAAGAACTAACAAAATCCACTTGCAATTTACAACTTCACAAATCACAGAAATTTCAGCCTTACTGAAAATAAATACACAGGAATCATCCCTACTGGAAGAAAATTAACACCATACATCTCTCCTCAAGATTCTGGATCATTAATCAAGTATAATCATAATCATAATCATAAACCAACCTCCAAGACTAAAACCAGCAAACATTTAAAAGAGAAGATAGTATTAAAGCTGAATGTTGCACCACACTCCAAGCTGCAACAGAGACTTTACTAGAAAAGGTAAGATCAGCAGAGTGACACTTCACACCAAAAAACTGCAGAAACATATTATTTTAGGGGTTAAGTCCAGCAGCTACCAATAAAAAAAAGTTAAATACCTGAAGTGGTTTCCCGTAATCTGCCATTTCAAATAAGCACAGAGTAGGACCTGTATTTCAGGTATCAGACACCCCAAGTTTTAGCACTTAAGATTACAAAAAAATTATGGTACGTTATTTTAAACAATCTAATCCCCTTACAAGATGCCAAAAACATAAATGAAGACTCTTTCTAAGTAAAGTCAAAAGCACAAACCCGATCCTGGAGTTTGTCCAGATCTGCAGCAACATATATCAGCTGAGTACTAGATATAGAAGACAATGGCAGACTTTCTGGAGAAGATCCATTCCCTTGGTCCTCACTGGGGTTGAGACCTAAAGAAGATTCCTTTCTACCAACTGGCACAGGTTTTTTGCTTTCCTTTGTATTCTCACTGGAAATGGGCCTTGCAGAAACCTGAAACATCAAATTGAAACGTGAACTATAGCAATAGTGAAGGCAGTTAAAGTTGGACAAACTGAAACAGTATACAAAGGATTTCTATGCTCTTAGCATTAAGAATGCCACACTTTCAAGGGATATTACTATTCCTAAGTTAAATAGATTTTAATATATTTAAAATAAATGTTAAAAAAAATTTGAGTGCACTACAAAGTTGGACGATTTGGAACAAATATGTCACTAAGGTTAGTAGAGGGCAGTCTGGTCTGGCTGTCAAACAACTCCTTTCTCCACCTCCTCAAGCTCTCTGCTGTCAGGCAAGCGCTTCCCTTGACTACTTTTAACTCTGGTACTTATCAGTACTTTTCACGAGATAATTTAGCTGAGAGAACTAAGTCACTGAGTCGCAAAAGAAATTATAAATGGAGATCTTACTGCTGTCTTCAACTACTGAAGGGGCATGTACAGAGAAGATGGAATCACATTTTTCCTTGAGGTACAGTGACAGAGTAAGAGGCAATGGCTATGTACTGTAGCAAGAGAAATTCAAATAGGAGGAAAAAGCAATCAGTCATTGGACCAGGGTTCCCTGGAAAGACTGCAACCACCATCTTTGGATATACTCAAAATTCAACTGCAAGAGCCTCTGAACAACCTCGTCTAAGCTGGTCCTGTTTTGAGCAGGAATTGGGACCAGATTACTTCCAGGAATCTCTTCAAATTCCAATTATTCTATTGCACTGTCTCTCCATGGCACAAGAAACAGAGGCTCACTTGTATGGCTGGGAGCAGGCAGCACAAGAGCAAAGCACAATTTCTCTGCTCAGAAGTAGTGATCATTGATGCTGAGTCAGCTGCCCAGGTAGCTTTGGTAAAACCGAAGTTTTACATTCTCAGTACTAAACAACTGATCCAAGTTATATTATTCCTTCTTATTTGAAGGGTTATTTTTCACCTGGCTCTGTTTCACAACCTCATTCACTCTATCAACAACACAAACAGAAGAAAACTAAGATTTTGGCTTCTTGTTTCAGTGGTAGAGGCAGCATTAAGCAGTATGAAGTACAGCTTTGACAACCACCAGACAGTAGCACTGCAACAGTATTAGTATTTGTGACTAATCACGTATTTTGCAGTGATACTTTTTGTAAACCAAACTCATGAACTGGTTGAAGGTTAAAAACCATTAAGTTCCCAAAAAACTCTTAAAAAGAGGTCATACACTTTGCTTCAAAAAGTCTCTTTTTGATGGACATGCCCCATCATCAAGCCCATAAGCAGGCTGCTCTCACCTCACCGATGAACACAGAGTAGCGTGCCAAGATCTGCAGGCTGAGTTTCCACAGGCGGTGCGCTAAAAGCGGTAAAAACATCTGATCTGACCAGCACTTCAGAAGACTCGTCCAGACCATGTGAGTGGCCAAGAGACAGAATGAGCTCCCAGCTAGAAATGATGAGGCAACAAAGGTCAAGTTCCTAAGCACATTTTTAAAAGATGCAACATCAGTGTAACTGCATTGCCGGAGATTAAAAAAAACAAAGTGTTCCAAAAAGATAGAAATGTATTAAGCATTGCCTGAAACAAACTCTTAAAATACTATCTTCTCAGTGCTTTAGATTTCACATTCCACTAAGTCTTGCTGTAGCTGTGGAGGCAAAAGCAAGAAATGAGAATTTGCCTGCAATGAAGACAGAAACAGCTTGGCCAAATAATCCACCTCAGGAAATAACATTTCCAAAATAATTTTGGCAGTCTTTTGAAGTTACATTAAATATGCCTGCCAGCCATAACATAATACTCCCTTAGCACTAAACTATTGCTCCTCTCCCAGTTATATGAGATATTTGCTATAAATATTTGTTTTAAACACTGTACAAATATCTATATTTAAACACAGTACTTTTAAAGCAGTTCACACAGTCACGTTTTAGAGAATACAATTAGAAAGACAAGGAATGTGTCTGCAAGTTTCAGGCCTATGCCTTGAAGTGGTAAGATTTATGTATTTTGTCTCCATTAGGATTTTTTTCTCCTTGTTTTCTTCAGAGAGCACATGTGTATACACACATACAGACATTTATGTGGCTCTTAGCTACCTTCTTCATAAGTACTCACCCTGTCAGCTGAAGTTAGTTCTTCTAATACAATTACAATATGCTTCTAATGCATATACCAGGTTATACCCTTCCACTCTTATTCCCATTCTTCCTGTGCATACCTCCTCATCTCCCCATAAATCAATGTATGTTTTTGGAGCAGACACCAACACTATGAATGACAGCAAGCCTAACTGCTGCCAACAGACAGCCTCTAGCATTTTCACCTCCACATAATGCTACAACAATTAAGAAAAATACGCTCCAATAACACAGCACAGCCTTTTCGTTGACACTTAGAGGATGTCAAATGCTAACTTAACTCCTTCTTGCACTGAGGGGATGGTTCTGTCAGTATGTTAATGACTGCTGCTAAAGAGGGGGTTTTAGTAAGCGAAGTGATCGCTGAACAGAACTCTCACATTGCCATCTCTATAGTCATGTTTTATACTGTTTGATCAAGTTAATCAGAAATCAGAAAGCTCATGTGAACCACGGGATGCATGTTACTGAATACTCAAGAGACAGAGTAATCACTGCTACTTATACAACTGATTCCTTTACAAAAAATATTTTTTGCAATAAAAGTTTACCTGGTGCTTCCTCTAGCGTATCTGAAAGTGCTTCTTCTAAGGCCCCTGCGATTTCTCTGAATCTGAGAGAAAGAAAAATTTTGAATATTACAATTCAAAAGTTGCTTAAATTGATGCCTAAACATTTTTCAGTGTTTACTTTAGTATTATTTCAATGTGCTATCAATGGATACACACAGATTTTAAATCTGGGGTTATTTTTGCCCAACTTATATTGGAATATAAACCACACCAGCATTCAAACACTTGAAAGAGAACCTTTGACATTCTACAGACACATACAAAGCTTATGCTTTGGGAAATTATATAAGTCATGGTTGCAAACATTACCAAAATGATAGCTCACAGAGTGACAAGTCCTCAGCTTCGAGGAGTGAAGTTTTTTGTTTTGCTACTGTTTTTAAACTAAAAGCAAACAAATTGACACATACTTGCTTTAACCTTCAGATATGTCATGTGATACAGGAGCTCTAGCTTTCAACATGTTTGTTAATGAGCAGTAGCATAAGATTTTGCAAACAATTCTGTACCTAATAAAAATCAATAGTTCCTCACAGGACACCTGGTTTTTAAAAATTCCCCCATTTAAAAATACCCCTTTTCTAAAAATTCACCATTCAAAGCAAAAAAAAGAAAAAAAAAAAAAAGAAACAAACCAAAATCACACCTCCAAAATTTTTTCAGGTGTAACAGCAAGAGTTATTAAAACCTCTAATACTTTCTATACTTCCATCATTTTAAGCTCCCCTATAGGAAGTTATATTGTCATTGGTTTCCTCTTTTTTGCTTTTATGTACATCACAGAAACTCAGTAAATCTTTCTATCAAACTTACTAATTACAAACCTGTAGGGCTTCTCTTACAGTCTCCTGTCATTTCCAGATCAGAACAGGGGCCCACCCAGCTTTTCTTGTTCAAACTCCTAATGGACTAAGACGAATGTTTGGCAACTAAACATGTTTGTGAAACAGCTTCAAAACCTCCTTTCTGCCTATGCACTGCTTCCATCAACAGAGCAGTGTCTTTAAGTCTTATGGTGAACAGGATTAGAGAACAGAGTAAGATTTTTAACAGTGACAATTTTTGCTGAATACTTCTTACTTAAGAAATAATTTCCCCAGTGTGGGGTTCGTTACAGTTCCACAATCAGTTGTACTGACATAACTGAAAGAATGAAACATGGGAAGGAGTTACTGGGGCTTTTTGTGCCAGCACTGCTACAGAATAAATGCCTGAACAACCATCTGTTCCTCAAAGGATCATTTCTAAAGGTTTTAGTACTGGCTGATTTTTCTGGGTAATTTCTGTAATTGAAAAAAAAAAAAGAAACCCAACAATCTTAACTATAAATGCCATAGTGTGAGACTACAGTTCAATAAAAATCTTGTATGACTTAAAGGATATTAACACACACCAAGAAAAAGCTTTCCTGATATATATAATTAGCATGTTGCATTATTTTCACAGTTATGCCCTAAAGACTTCATGGACACTTCCAAAGTTAGCAGATTATTCCAATATAAAGTAATAATATGGTTAAAGGTGAATAAGCTGCTCTTATCCAACCATTTCTCAAAATAGTACACTATTTAGACTTACAGTAATCTTGGATTAAAGGAAAATGGTTTTTTAAAAGTGTTTTAATCAATCAGAGCTCAGAATACCTAATGGGAAACATTTTTGAAGAGAAATAATATGCTGAAGCTCCATTTCAATTTTATGAGCAAGATTATCAAAGTTTGATCAATTGATCTCCTACTAGAAAAGTTGCACTTGAAACTAAAGGGGCAGACACAGAGACCTATTAATGATACATATCTGTTAAAAGGATCATAATGGCTGCAGTTCCACAGACACTTCTAGTCTGTGTACCACTGTGTAGTGAATATTCCTCACCCCTTCCCTTGGGCCAGCATGAATATTTGTACAGTTTAGTGGTTTGGGGCAATTGGCTGGAGCTGAACATCAGACTTTTTTTTTGTACTGAGTAACGATCCTTATCAGTTCACTACACAACTGCAGGAACAGATGTGCAAGCAAAAAACCAAACCAGGGTATCAGATGCTGTGACTGCTGTTTTACAAAACACCATGGACCACCAAAACACTAAGATCCAGCTCCGAGCCCCATGATCTTGGTCACTTAATATTAATTCTACCACTCATAAGATTCCTGCATGGAATTCTTCAGCACAAGGGTAGATTCACCCTGGATTAAAGAAACTGTATAAATGTGACTATAGCAGTGTTATTGCCAATTACAGAATTGTGCAATATAAAAGGTCACTAAAAAGTGAAAAGGTGATCCAGGTTTAAAATAACCATAAATTTTTCTTCCCCCTCTTTTGGAAATTCTACCTATTTTTATTTATTTATTTATTTTTTAAGAGGATCTCAGAAGGCTTCACACCAAGAGAGATCACACACGGCACACTTGGGACACAGGAGACATCATCAATGGTTCTGCTCCTTGCCTGGAGGGTTGCTCTCCAGCCCTACAATGACATGTAGACTACACTTTCTAAAAATACAGCTTTACATTCTATTTTGCTCATTAAAATTCTAACATTGCTAGAATTAAAATAGGACTTTCTTAGGTCTCTCTGTTCTCTTCTAGCTGTAAGGTCTATAAAAGGTAATACTACAGGTACATCAGACCTGCTGGTAAAGTAAGCTAGAAGTTATTCCTTAGCTCCTCAGGAATAGGGAATAGTGGGACAATCTTTGGGAAGGCAATGTTACAAGACCCAGCACTTTAAAGAGTACAGCCTGTGAGACAAAAAGAGTATCAGAAATATGGCTAGATCTGAAAAAGCTGCAAGTTCTCAAGGGCTTTAATTCTATATGTCTACAAAAAAGATTTCTTCCCTCATAGTAAGTGTTCCTCCGAATTTGCACAAGTAGCATTCAATATACAGCTTAGTTTCAGGGACACTGGTGAAAAAGAATTTGAAACAAGAATTGAAGACTTACTTAGATCCGTTCCTGATAATCTTACAAGTAGCTTATCAAATCTGGTGTAACAACACAGTACATACTGAAGAGTAGCTATGTGTTTTTTGCTAAATTGTTGAAAGATATATAAAACAGTTACTTGACTTAGTAATTCAATTCTTAGTTTGATTTCTACTATGATTTGTTGACAAGTGAAACTTTAAACAACAAGGAGATGTGACCTTAAGCCAGATCATCTTGCTGTGACTAACCTCTACTTTTGAAAGACTGAACAAAAAAATGTACGCCAACCTTATTTGAAAATATACAGGCAAATTCCATTTATTGTTAAAGCTGTGGTAAGAGGGATGAGCTCTTAACCGTTTCACGCTGGCCTGGGAGCCGCACTGTCGTTCAAATTTCCGTACGAAATCCATACTTGTGGTGTACTTCTGCAGGAAGAGAAGGAGCATTTTGATCACACACACAGGCTCCCAGCAAACAAGGAAGGTCTCCACCCATTCAGCAGAACTCTTGTCTCACGCTACAACTAAGCTCGAGGTTCAGGATGGGCTGACGCTGCCCCTTATCACCGAATCATACAAGGCTAAAATCCTGGACTCAGTGAAACCAAAACCAAATTAACTCGTAGGTGTTACTCTATGGTAACAAAAGCTAGTCCAGGACACTTCTAAAAAGCTAAAACTCTCCAAGCAGAACTGATCAGAGATTCATGAGTATTTCTGAGCTCAGTCACTGGGGTGGTGCTGCACAGTACTAACAGAGTCAGGTGCAGGAGGTAAAGGTATACATACAACAAACACAAATAATCAGGAATGAAACTCAGAAGTACACATAACCAACCACACACGAGAATGGAAGCACAATATTTTTGTCTGTTACACAAGACCCATATTATAAGAATTTATAGATGTTTTTCCCTAAAAATGTTTTGCAAATATCAAATATTTGCAAAAGAACTTCAAACAATTTCAGACAAACTAACTTCATCCAGTGTATACTTCTAATAAAATGTTTATGAATATTATGAGTATTAAATTGGATGCAAGCAAAAAAACCCAAAACATTAATCCCCAAACACACTGTGGATTTGGTCTCAACAGTATGAGAACACTTAAAATAATGAAATAATAAATCATGCACAAAGCAGAAAGCCAAACACTTGATGAAAACCAGAACAGTACCAAAAAATGTTATTTCATACAAAATAGACCTTGTTAACAGACCACAAAACTTATGTAAATAAATTTAAAAACAAAATAGAACTGCAGTTAAAATTACTTCTATGGAATGAAAACTAGTTCTGTTTCTGTGCAAGTTTCTTCTACTAAAAAAATAAAATAGGAAACAGCCATAAAACCTATTATATATTCTCATAAACCCTCCTCTCCTGAATTAATGAAATAAGCCTGACTGAATCTCTCAGTGCTTCTGACTTCACTGCAGGGTTAGGGTTCAATCCACAATCCAGAGCACTATGGGAGTGATGTGATTCTGCCTCTTGTGAAGCAGTAAAACATCAGGAGAAGCTCCTGCGTTGCTGCTTAGAGGGTCTGCTCTCAAAAATTCCTGTGAACAAAGGACATGAACTGCTACGGAGACGCTTTTGTATTGTGTATCTCAGTAAGTTCATAACTTTCTTTTAAAGGTATAATTACAGAATATCTTTTTTGTGACATGGCAGTTTCAGTGTCAAGACAGTATTCTGAAAAATGCACACAAAAGCTTTTAAGTAAGTTCTTTTCTCCTAACCTGGTTGTATATATAACACAATGGACCCATAAAAGGTATGGGAGTTAGACCCGGATTGAATGACAGATTAGTTCTCTTTCAGGCCTCCTTTCTTAGATAATAAACCCAGCACTGTAAAAACGTCAACAAACTGTTAATGCTCTGCTACCCTAAGTGTAAGTCAGAGACATAAACCAAACACTCTGTAAAGACCTATTACTTTCAGAACAGAAAGGACCTCAAGAGTCATTTATCTCAGTACTGGTAACATTATATCCAGGAGAGGGAACTAACTACAAGATTCCTATTTCAGCTTCTAGGGTTGGATTGTTGACTCCACAGTTACTTAAGAGAAGTAAAATTGGGAACAAAAATGGAGCAATTTTCAAACAGAGAAATCTAAATTTAACCTCAAATGAATGTTTAGTGATAAAAGGAGTATTCTTTTCAAATACCCATAAACCTACACACCTGACTCAAATAAGGGCACATCAACCTGAAATAATTTTAAAAAACCACCTTGCAAAAACAAACACTTACTTTAACACACTTAACATTGTCAGTCTGATTTTTAATGGATTTAAAACAAATGTTTCAATCCCTCTCTCTCCTCTACACCTAAAAACCTCTTAACAGATAATACTGCATATTCAAACTTTTCAGCTTTAAACCTATACATAGATAGATATGGAAATAAACATGGAGAAAAATACTTTTCTGCATTTATCAACCTAGAAAACACATATGAAAGATTGCAGTCTAAAATCCGTGTAGCATTGCTTGGCTCATCATCAGAGCAAAACCAATTTTAAAGGTCTTTCCCCCCGCTCTTATTCGGAACTATTAGTCTTTAGATAGGTATAATAGCATTTTCACACTTGGCATTTCAACCTTGTACTGATTTTTAAGCAAAATATTTTAATGATTTCAATGACTCTGAGTCGCTTAAGTAGTGAAAAGCAGTCTGGAAAGTATTTTGGATTTACTATGTGATTTACCTGAAAGTCATGGATGGGTGTTGGGTTTTTATGGGTTTTTTTTTTGATTGTTGGGTGTTTTTAAAATAAACACAATGCCTTCGTTGGCCAGTATCAGTGTAACGTAAGACAGCCTTTTAAGCAAACCCAGCTTTTCTGAAGACAAAATACATTCCTGTGTACACCATGCAGCAGAGTACAGCAAAAGCCCAACAAGGCTCGCAAACTGCAGGAGTATCCAGGGCATAACATGAAAGCTTGAATAGTGACTTGAAACTTTATGGTAAACTTAAAATTCTCACGAGGGAGGGGGAACACACTACGGTGTCATTTCCATGGCACTACCACAGCTTTCTTCAACATCCATGTAATTTGTTTCTTCTTCAGAGACAGCACTACAAACACTCACAGTCATGCCTACCTACCTGCCTTCAATTATTCAATCTATCTGTAGGAAAGTGTTCTTAAATTCCAAGGAAAAAAAATCTAAGTGTTTAGTAAAAGCAGTTTTGCAGGAACACATGAAGAATCACATGCCTTATAAACCTCCACCAGCAAGCCAGCATTTCCTTAAGTCATTTGTCCTGATATGCCTAAGATGCCTTACTTCAGACTATTTATCACTGCCTCCCATCTCTTATCTTGAAAACAAAATGTTTCACACTAATCACAAGTCAAATTTCCAGGAATAAAAAAATCCAATTTTTCAGTAATCATGGTTAAACACAAGCAGGCGAGACCTGAGGAAAAGCAGAAAGCTCATACTTTCTACTTTTGACATACTGTAAAGTACTGCCAGAGCCAATCTTCATACTAGGCCAAGAAATCTATTTCACAATTAGTAAAAGATGATATTTTAGAGACAGAGCAGCACTGCCAATGAAGAAAATGCAAGAGTGACAAGTACTTTAAATTCATTATTTAATGTATACTTGCTTCATAATTATTTAATGTAAGTTTACATTATTTAATGTAAGCTTGTGATACCAGAGAAATACTACTTCTGTATTCTAAACCCGATGGTGCTGCCTCCAAGTACTTTCAGGTTTTAGGTAACTTGGGTTTATAATCACAACATAATTTGCAGTACTGTAAGAAAGCAAAAGCTAAAACAAGCAAGTGAAACAAAGAAATTTTTTAATCTTCCCATAGTAAAAAACAAGTTGCAACCCAGGTGTTTAATTCACATGACAGCTCTTGCTATACAGAAGTTCTAAACTTGAGTGAACACTGGAGTCATCCACTCCCACCTTCAATTATGTTGCAATTCTACTCCCAAAATGAACATTAATTCATCTGACTAAATGGCATTCAATAACTTCTGCATGAGCTTTCCTAACAAACTTGAGGGGAGAATTAATTCCTATGAAAATTGAACCAAGTGGTTTGAGATAACATCCTCTTCCAAGCCATGCAACAACATGAATTTAGACAAAAGCAGCAGAGGGAAAAAAGCTAGAGAACATGACTCACCCAATTCTCATGTGTGTCATGGAAATTAAAAATGGAAAAAACGAAAATTAATTACCTCATGGAACACGTCTGGGTTTCCAGGGTTAAACAGTGATGGTAACTGCTCTTCCAAACCGCGTACTATTTCTGGCCACACTGAATTCACTAAGAAATCATACCCAGGAACAATATCTGCTTTTTCACTGAAAAAAATTTGCAATTATTCCATAGTTATAGTTTACCACCAGGCTTCTATTTGGAGGCAGGAATAACTAAAAAATACATGCACTGCATTAGACAAAATGCAATTAAATTTTTTTACCTATCTATGCTGATTCCCTTAAACTGTTTTTCCTTTGAAGACTCCTTATCTGATTCCACAGTCTCAGCAAATCCAAGGTATTTTTTGTAACTCTCAAAGTGTTTAAAAACTTTTGCAAGTGTGTACTGGAAAATTAGTACATTTCAGCTGAGAACGCCTATTATTATTGGTATAATTCAAGTTTTAATAGCTCCAAACTTCTAAGACCTACCAAGTAGGAATAATGTGACTAATGCAATGAAAAGAAGAACTTTTTCCTAATTGCTCCAAATTGTATTTATACACGATACTGTGTTTGAAACAAAGGATTAAAAGCTACCTCGATTATGAAAACTTATAGATTGAGAGCAGAAGAGATAAAAGCATTCAATTCCAATTTAGTACACCCCAGTACAAAGTAGAAACATTCCATTATTAAGAAGAACAATTAAAACTTGCTGAGGGATTAAAAGAATTGAAATGTTAGTAAAACTTAGGAGTCATAAAAAGCTCAGCAATTGATGACTAATTGGAAAAGTAATTCTGCAGTCCCTAGGGGCTACAGCCATAGTTCTGCTAATTACAGCAGCCTACTATATTAACCATCCTGAAAACAGCTGAATAAATGGATACAATTCAGTAGACCTGAATTATTTAAGCTTGAAAACAGGCAATTTAATTGCATAAGGAATTAAGCACTTTTTGAGAAGACAGTGGAAGCACAAATCAATTAAAGCTGTAGTTTTGGTACATGCAATAATCAGTCAAACCTCTGAGTATCATCCCCACTTTTCTGATGTGCACTAACAACTCAGTAACTTCTGAACTTATATTTTAATAGCTTTTTTATGCTCTTCTCCCTGGATGAAGTGTTCAGTCATATTTAATGGGTTCACAAAACCAAGCTATCTGACACATCATATTATGAACAGGACTCACTTCTACTAATGAAATACAGGATTGTTGCCTCTGAAGGTCTGGGCCACAGCACCAGGAAAGTCTGTTCACTGTTTTGTTTTGAAAAACACAGGCATGAGATAGAAATCAAACCTGACTATGAATCTTCAGGAAAGGCCAGGTAAGTCATTAATGCATGAAAGCTAACAATGCAAAGCATTTCAAAGCATATGATACTTGTTATAACTTCAGTGCAGCTGAGAGAAAGCCCCAGATATTTACCTGGAAATTGCTCCCCCTGTTACTTCACGCAGGAGACGGCAATGATGAGGAACAAACTCCAACAGCCTATTGTACATAGCCTGGAGGCCATTAGGGTGGGATTGCACATACTGTTCCACAATCACCTGCCAGGAACACCTCAGTGTTAAACGCCAGAAAAGTGAATATAAAATATGCTGTAATGCAAGACTCACTGTAACAATCAAATACTGGGATAGTCAGTATATTACTTTTTTTTATTATAGCTTCCAAGTATAACTTGCCAGCTTGAATTATTACTTCCTTTAACACAGCACTCTTAACTGCCAAGACTGGCCCCAAAAATGGGAAGGAGCTCCTTACTTTTAAATGTGAGCCACTGTGTCTGGCTCCCAACCCACTGCTGCACCACTGTCACCTGAAGCAGTCTGTCAAGTTAAACAGGCAACTGGCAAACGCTAATCAAACTCAGAATAAAGCAAAACTCCTTCTAAATGTAGAGGTGGTTGGTCCAATCCCAAATACAGGCAAGCCAAAGCAAAGAATCTTCTCTGACATTGCTAAGCCTTTAATGCAGCTAGCAAAGCAGTTTGTCTGGACAGTACCTCATACTCAGTGAAAAGGGATAATCTCTGCCATAAAGAGAAGGAAGACAGCAGGACAAGAACAATAGCTTGTTTCTTGGTATTCTCCCACATGTCTGAACACATTTGCCTCTTGCCACATAAACAAGTGGAATGGTGCAGAAGTGGTGAACAAATAGACCCTGAGAAAACCGAGGGGAAAATGACATGCCCCACACTGTAGAAGTTGTTACAGCACTTAGCAGACACCCAATGAAAACCTGTCCTAAATGGGAGAGGTTTGTTTTTTTGATTCTCTAGCCCAAGAAAAATGTAGGTAATAAAAAGAATCCCAACTGGATATAACTGGAAATTGGTGACAGGCAGGTAAGAGAATTCCTCCATCCTTTTTTTCTTAAACAGCAACAACAAATTGACATTTTGTTGGGGCTCAGTTCTCCTGTTCTCTCCACAAAGATATTTTGAAGCTGCTAGCAAAAGCTGGAGGCTAACAGGAAAAACAAGCATGTTTGGAAAACAATTGGAATTTTTTTACGTTATCTCACCTCATCTACATAAGGTTTTACAAGCACTTGACCAACTAATGCCTCTGCATCTCGTGTTTTGTCAATTGTTGCGTAAGTGCGTAGACAGTGGCGTATTATGTCAACATTTGAAGTTTGAAGGCCTTCCAAGAGCAGCCCTTCCAGAGACTGCTGCAACATGGCTGTTATTCCAGCTATACGCTACCAGGAGAAAGAAAATACAGTCATAAAAAGCCAGAATCAAAGCCTTGTCATCATTGTTGAAGTAAATTCATCCAGAAGTACCTAAGTCAGCTTTCTATCCTCACTTGAAAAGTACAAAAGTTTTGGTAACTGCCAGTGTTGAATGAACATTAACAAAACTTAATGGGTTACTGATGCTATGTAAGACAGGATTTACTATAATAAGGCTAAAGGCAATTATTTTCTTCTGTATGTTGTAAATTATGTGGTAACTTATCTCAGGTCTGCTTTATCCTGAGGAAATACATCAATAATTGTTCCTTGTTCAACTGAACCAGTATGTGACAATAAACAAAAGATTTACAATAAGTGACCAAGGATAACAATTGTAGCATTTATCCCTCACTGTCAGAGACTAAAAAGACAGTGTGTACCCAGCACTACTTGTCAAATTACCACAAACCAATGACACTGAGTGACACCAGCAAAAACCAAAGCAGTTAGATTCCTTCTGGCTTTGGCCAAACAGCTGCTTCAGTCTACACATATATCCCCCTTTTGGCAAACCATTTTTCCTGATCTCCCGCTACATCTTTTCTGCTAGATCCAACTCATTGCTACACTTCCTGCAGATACAGTCATGGCCCAAGATGGTCCCTTCTGTATTTGACGGGAGTTCAGCAACACACATTAAGGTAGTCAGTTGAACTATGAACATGGCCAGACAAATTTCTTCTCTGCCTTTTTACATGCTGCATTGTATCCATCCATCCTAAAATGATTCACAGAATTCGTACTGAACGTACAAGGTCAGGAACCCAGCTGCCAACTAGTCATGAAAGCTACATTTTGAAAGCAACAGGTACAGGACAGCAGTCCTGGCAAACAGCATTAAGGAAGCTACATGACAGATGTTCTCCCACCACATACACTACTCTGCTGCTCACGCTCACTGCTGCTATTATCCAAGTTTCATAACTCAGTGGCCAGAACAGTCTTGTAAACTGTCCATGTAACAACATGATTCCATGGATGTCTGGAGCTGAAACAAGTTTATATTGCCAACAGGCAGAGGTACAAAGTGGAAAACTGGAACTATGAACTACCTTACTAGCTTGAAAGCCATTAAGAATGACACCTTCATGGTAATCATCTTAAAGCATTACCCCACCTCCATATTCACAACTTTCTTTAAGCACAAGTTTTCATTAATTCCCTCTCCCCGCTGAATGAAGAAAAAAATCCCACCAAAACATCAATTAATCTTTTACAGTAGGTAAACAGTACACTGTTACTAGGAGATTAGTAATGGCCAGCGTAATTTCATGAGAAGACAAACTTTAATATATTCAAACCAGCCACTGTGTAGGCACATTCCATTTATATTCTGGTCTGTACACTGCAGCTAACAAAACCAACGTAAATCTCTACAGTAAGGCCTCAAAATCAATAAGCAGACGAACTGAAAGACACATTAGGATGACAAAAATGTCTGTCGTATTTCCTACTCTTATTCTCAGTAATTTATCCTAAAGAAGCTAGCAAACAGGGCAAAAATCCCCAGAAAAAGCAATAGTTCTAGTCAATTGATAAAAATGACCCCATGAAACCCATTTTTCTCCATAAATTAATTCAATAAAACTCTGTGGAAACAGGTATTTGTCTTCCAGTTATACTGGTTTTGCTTGACTGTGCAAGTGTTAAGTGTCACGCAATACTTACTGGTCTCACTTTATCCAAAAGGGGCATTCCTTTGCTTTGTACTGCATGAAATTGTAGCTGATTAAATTCTGTGGCAATTCTCTCTAAAACTTGTCCAGTTAGAAGCGGACTGGAAGAGAGATGATATAAAATGAGAATACCCAGTTAGATCCCTTCAAACCAACTCAATTTCATCTGTAAGAAGTAGACAGAGCTCTCCCTCAATTTCAAAATATTTTGAATTCTGATAGGTACTACTATAATTAGTGCAATCACACAATAATGATTTGGAGCACACTACATGGTTAGTGAGTTTTGCAGCTCTAACATGAAGTGGGTGAAGCAGAAGCTGAGAGGAACATAAGCTCTTGCCTCAGCAGTATGAAGCACTTTTTTCTAGATGGCAGTTTTATTATCACATGAAAAGTCAGTCTTAAGAGAGCTCAGAAACTGCACAAGGTGACCTTCACCATCCGGATTTGTTTCTTACTTACCCCTTCTGTCATATAGTAAAACTAATGACAGTTATCTCTAGAGAAATAGTCCTGCTCTTCTCAAGTCCACACAATCCCAATAATGAGCCAAATTTTCAGCTGATCAAGTATGATCTTAATTGCAAACTTAATTCTGCAAAGTGCATCACCCGACTGAAAACATCTGCTTTTGTCCCTCTAGGTATCAACCTACTTTTTGGTACACCTCCCCCCCACTACCATGTGATCCAGCACACTGAACTGAAGAGACAGTTTCACACTGTGTCTTCCCTCCAGCTTAAATTGTACTTGTGTCCCAGTAGAGCCTTTCCAGTGCATGACTGGTATATAAGTTCCAAAACTGGCTGAAAGACATCTTCCAATCCTCAGCAAAGGCAGAGGAAGAGGTCTGACTGGAATTTGTTGCAAACCTTCCTTGTACCTGAAGTACTGTTTGCATTGCATGCCTTCAGCTATTCTTTCAGCAGTCCTTTCACTTACACATAAGCAGGGAAAACAAGAAAAACTATTTTGTTTCACTTACAAATGATATTGGAATAAACTGCAAAGAATATTTCAGACATGACAGGATTAGTGACTATAAATAAAACAAAACAACCCCAAAAAACAACAAAAAACCCCTGCACACCAACTTCAAAAGCTTGCTTACTGAAAGCACCACGAGTCATGTGGAACTTTGGAGTCTGAGTTACACATTCTGTGAAAGACCGGCTTGCAGAAGACTAAAACCAAGAAAATACTAAAATCACAGTCATTTATTCCATCAGAGTTACATTTCTAAAGATATATCCTCGTGCTTGTAAATTCACCTTCAACACCACCATGAAATTAAGTTAGTCCCATCAATTACAAACAAAACTGAACATTATGTATTTTTTACCTGTTTCCCTCTAATGAGGACAATTCTTTAGTGCCTTGGGAATGTAGAATCTTCTCAATTTTCTCAACCGACTGAATAACATGAATAAGTCTCAGGACACACATCTGTAATTAAAGAAAGATTTTTCATGTCTAACCCCAATCCCAATTGACATCACCTAAAGAACAGTATTTTGGATGGTTTCTTAGTTCTTTGGTTTTTTTCTGGTGTAAGTTTTCTCCCTTTATCTTAAGACTTGAGTCATGTCTCAGTTGAAGCGTTGCTCACATAAGTCCATAAAACCCCACAAAAAAATGTTTGTCACAGATGTAGGACAGCTGTTCCTATCCCTGATTTTTTTTCAAAGTTAAGCACAAAGAGAAATGTTAGTGTGTCTCCCACCCATAAAAATTAAACAGCTGTACTTCAATTCCATTCATAGTGAGTTTATATACTACTTTAGCCAGAAACAAGAATAACTGTAACTTTAAAAAAAATCCAATCAAATCAACATATGTTTTGGGCAACTACAGTAAAACACAGATTTATGATCAACTAGACACTGTAAAATATAAAGCCTGTCAACCAAAATGTCAATATATTTTACAAGTACAAAATCCTGCACAGTGTGCATCTAGACAGCCTAAAACCTTCTAAATTTCATTTTCTATGAGTTAATGGCAAAACCAAAGTCATCTTAGGGGTGATCTTTCAAAGGTATTAATTTCTCTGTTGTACCTTTTTTCTTCTAATATCTTCTTGTTTAGTCATCCGGTCATCCACCGCTTGAATTCCTTCACTGACACATGACTTAAGACTCTGTGAGAGAAAAAGTCAGTATGTAAAGCTTGCTTCCATTTAAGGTTTGAAAAAAACCTAAAAAAATAATCTAAACTTAAAACAAGACACAGATTAATAATAATATGGGACTAATTAAAGCTACAGTACATCAGTTATACTCTAAGTGAAAAAGCCATAAATACAACCAAATAGTTGAAAGTAGAACCTGCTCCTTAGGTATTGCCACTGCAAACACAATTATTTCCACCAGAAGTGTTCTTTTAGTACCTTAGAGAGACAAATGATCTTTGCCTAAAAACAGGCAATAAATCCATTATGCTTTTACGTCTTCCAACTGAAACTATAAATCAGTTTAAAATAGTATTTTTCATATAATAAGGATTTCTCTACGCTAACTGGACCCTGTTTTCTGTTTTAGACATGAAGGGTGCGATATTTTGAAGGCACATTTATGCAGCAAGCATCCCTCTGAATTGGCTGCTATGATGATCAAAATTTGCCTCTTCCTATAAATACCAAGTCAGTGAGGAAGAGCCAGAATAAGATCCACCTTCAAGAGGGCGATGTTTTATGGTTAAACCACAGAGTGAGCAAAGTAAGTCCATAACAGGACTGTGTTACATCTGAATTTTCTACTACCATCTTTAAGTTACTCAAATATTAAAACAGTGTCAAGACATCTCCATAGACTTTTCCTGCAAGAGTCTATTCACTTGTCAAGTTCACAAAATTCTTTATCTCTTGGTTGAAATGCACTATAGGAAACATAAATTTACTGCAACTACAACTGCTTGAAAACACAATGCTTCTCCTACTAGCAATCTAAGTCATCAATTTTCAAAGAGAAGTTCATTATAACAAATATTAACTTGAGTAGAAGACATTCCATACATCCTATGAAAGTGAGCTGAAGTTTACCAAGCTGTCTACAACGATTGTTTTGAACATACCATAACTTCTTCCTTTAACTGTCCCAAGGGTACTGAAAGCTGATTGAGAGCCTTGTCCATGCCAACCTAAAGAAATTACCACAAACACATTTATTACTTTTTTTATAAGTTCATATGTGAATTACTGAAAAAGCCTACCATTTTACAGATACTAAAAGAGAACTGAGAAAACATATCTTCCTTTATAATTTCCACTTTTAAATTCAGTGCAAAAACTTGTTATCTCAAATACAGGCATAAAGATATGAGACTACTTTCACACAAAGACAAATGATAAACAGAATCTATGGGAATTTTTCCTCTGAAAAATATGCTAAGTCTCAGTCTTTGAACCTGTATAATTGGGATGACTACAATTTTCAGACATGAAGTTGGGGTTTTTTTAAAGATATTTTGACTATACAAAAAGTTTAAAGACTCCTAAAAGAATCCTTCAGAACAGTCTTAGTTGTATCATTGCTATTCTATTTTAATAACTTATTTCCTTCAATTTTAAAAGTGCTGACAGTTTGAAACAAAGTTTGCCCTGAGTCTAACTCCCTAACAAATCAGCTTTTCAAGACAAAATGCATACATCTAAAACATTTACTACAGGCCAAGAGCAATTCTGTACAGCAGCTAAGTTCTACAGGAATGGCGTCTCAGTGGAAGGGGTCACAGTTTAAGATGCCTTAAATTGTAAAATGCCAAAATAAAAATCCCGCTGAACCACATTAAGCCTGACCTACACAGTACAACTAGTAACACTTACTAGATTTGTTGAGAGATTAACAAAATCTGCATAATCCTTATTTATGAGTTCTACCATAGCAGTTTTAAGGAGTTTGTAATAGAGCTCCAGATCCTCTCTGAGCTCTTCCAGCTGCACACGTTTCCTGCAGTCTGACACAAAATGATCAACGTCAAAATCCGCCTGGAAGTGAAAGAGGAAAGAGAGGAGTATGTAAGTAAACAGTTCACACAAGGAACACACCCAAAATAAAGTATTCCGTATGCCTGTGAGTTGACCAAACTAAACCTCTAGGAGGCTTCTTAACGCAGTAGTTTCCAATGTTCCAAACTCTCGGTTTTTAGGCTCAAAAGCACAGCGAGTCGTGGGGCTAAGTACCTTAGTGACCAGCTCTCCTAAATACAGGAGAATTAAAGAACAAACAAACCACGAAACAGCAGCCAAAAGTCGAAATTCAGTACTGAGAACTACTCCAAGCTCTCCAAGCAGTGAGGCCTTTCGGTCCTGCCGGTCTCAGAGCCCAGCCCTGCCTGCACACGGCCGCATCCCGGATCCCCCTGTCAGTGACATCCTCGGCGCTTCTCGCCGCCCCCAGCCGGGAGAAGGGCCGTG
The DNA here is from genome assembly GCF_000691975.1 of Corvus brachyrhynchos. Lineage (NCBI taxonomy): Eukaryota > Metazoa > Chordata > Aves > Passeriformes > Corvidae > Corvus > Corvus brachyrhynchos. Next base: position 3,405,386 of record NW_008236217.1, on the reverse strand, counting down.
GCGGGGCTGTAAAATCCCGACCCAGGCTCTGGGCCCCTCTCTCCCCGCAGGGAGCCCGCCTCCCACATCCTCAGGAGGCTCC
>NW_008236217.1:3364296-3404761 GCF_000691975.1 Corvus brachyrhynchos | reverse complement strand
GCGGCGTGTGGGGCGCTAAAGCCGGCCTGGGCAGGCACTGCGGGGGACGGCAGAGAGTCACAGGATCGAGTAGGCTGGAAAACGCCTCTGAGATCATCGAGCCCAACCGGTGACTGAACACCACTATGTCAATTACATCATGACATTGAGTGCCACGTCCAGTCTTTTCTTAAACGCCTCCAGGGACAGTGACTCCACCACTTCCTAGGCAGCCCATTCCAATGTCTAAGCACCCTTTCTGTGAAGAAAATCCTTCTAATGTCCAACCTAAACCTTTCCTGGCCCAGCTTGAGGCCATTTGTCCCTTTCCTCGTTATGGGAGAAGAGACCGACCCCCACCTGGCCACAAACCCCTTTCAGGCAGTTGTAGAGAGCAGTGAGGTCCCCCCTGAGACTGCTTTTCTCCAGGCTAAACACCTCCAGCTCCCTCAGCTGATTCTCACAGGACTTACACTCCAGACCTTTCACCAGCTCCATCACCCTTCTCCGGACACGCTCCAGCATCTCAATGTCCTTCCTGAACAGATGAGCCCAGAACTGGTCACTGAACTCACCAGTGCTGAGTCCAGGGGAGCAGTCACCACCCTGGTCCTGCCAGACACACTACTGGTGACAGAGGCCAGGATGCCATTGGCCTTCTTGGCCACCCGGGCACATGCTGGCTCATGTTCTGCTGCTGTCAACCAGCACCACCAGGTCCCCGTCCAGTGGGCCTCTTTCCAGCCACTTTTCCCCCAGCCTGTGGCACTGCATGGGGTTGTTGTCGCCAAAGTGTAGGATGCAGCACTCAATACTTGCACCCAACTTTGTGTCCTGTGGATTTACAAAGGGTAGACTCAATCCCCTCATCCAGATCATCCAGTAGCACTACCACTGTAACCTCTAAACCACTAAACCGTTTCTCCCAGAGCCAGATCCAGATGCCTCTTGATTCTACCACCTCCCTGGGCAACCTATTCCAGTGCCTGACCATTCTACCAGTAAAATTTTTTCTAATATCCAATCTGAATCTCTCCTGTCTCAGCTTAAGGCCATTTCCCCCAGTTCTCTCAGTGCAGGCATAGGAGAAGAGACCAGTCCCCATCTCACTACAACCTCCTTTCAGGTAGTTTTAGAAAACAATGAGGTCCTCCCTGGGCCACCTCTTCTTTAGACTAAACAAACTCAGCTCCCTTGGCCATTCCTCCTAAGACATGTTTCTCGACCCTTCACAAGCCTTGTTGCCGTTTTCTGGACAGGCTCCAGCACCTCAGCGTCCTTGAATGATTTGGGTTGGAAAGGACAATGTCCTTGAATGGGTTAGGTTGGAAGGGACCTTAAAGTTCACCTAACTTCAACACTCATGCCATAGGCAGGGACACCTTCCACTAGACCAGGTTGCTCAGAGCCCCATCCAAGCTGGCCTTGAGCACTTCCAGGGCTGGGACATCCACAGTTTGTCTGGGCAATCTGTTCCAGTGCTTCACGACCCTGACAGTAAGGACTTTCTTCCTGATATGTAATCTAAACCTATGGTTCTTGCCACCCTGAGATGTCGGGGTAGCTGAGCTGTGCTCCTGGTGTGGGTGCCTGGTGTGTGCCCCACAGTGGGCACTGGCTGCATCAAACTGACCCAGTCATGTAAAGCTGCAGAGCCCAGCCATCAGGGCCCACGGCACAAGGCATGGAGTCCCAGGGCTGCAGAGGAGGAAAGGGGTTCCAGGGGATGGAACCTGAGCAGGGTCACCCAGATCTGGTAGCCCACAGCCACGTTCCCTCAGGGTTTGGGTATTACCAGGGGTGGAGAACCCCCAGCCTCTACAGGCAAGAATATGCCAGGGTTTTACCATTCTTTAAAGCAAAATAAGATTTTTCTCATGCTTAAATTTATTGTAGTCTGTGCCCATGTGATCCTGAGTAACAGGAACTGAGTCAGAGCATAATTTACTTCCCCCATCCTTCTTTTCAGCAAACTTTCCTCTTAGGCTCTTGTTTCCTTCAAAATCTTTTGTTCAAGGTCGCTGATGCCTTAGCGAAGACAAATTTAGCTCTAGAAAGCCTCCCTGCTGTCACTTGCATTTCTGTTTGTGCCTCAGGATGGAAGACAGCAAATGATCTCGTTCCTTGCATGAGCATTTTATGGATTTAATTTTGTCTCAGTGAGCTCAAATGAGGAGCTAGCCCAGTGCCTTACCAGAGTTGTAAAGGTGCATCCTGTACAATGGTTTCTCTGCCTGTTGCTCTATGGATAACAATAGAGAAGACTCCCCAGGCCTGTATGAATGTGGGCTCAGTGGTACACTGGGCTGGAAAACCCCAGACCTCTTGGGCAGCCAACATGTTGATACATCAACACGTACCTACCCTCCTAACTCCTTCAGCACTGCCACAGAGCCTGGCTGGCCTGTAACCAGCAACGATTCATGCTGGTGATTCATGGCTGGCACTGAGTTTCTCAGGACTTCCCTGTGTTACTAGGAATATGAAGAGCCAAGCGGGTCAGTGGTGAACATGGTGGACATGTGCACCTGCTGGCTGGCTCCTTGTGTGCTCACTGTCCCTACTTGCTTTCACCCTGTCCCTTTGGAAAGCTCTTCAAGACTGACATATTTCACAGTGTCCAACCCTCTCAGAGATCTCAGAGGTTGGCAGGCATGATCTGTAACTGTCATGTGTTGTCAGCTAGAGAGCAGAAAAAAATACACCCACCAGACAAATCTACACCGCACTTTTTTGCAATAGCTATGACTGCGTGTGTCAGGTTTCTTACATTGTGATATTTAAATGTCTGCATTCTGGTACAGGAACAAAGCCACATTTTTGCTTAGCCATATTTTAATTTAATGAATTGGATGCTTGAAATTAAAATTCTAACCAGCTTTTAATGTTAACTTCTTAACAAGGAGTTACACCTACTTCTTCTAAGGTCTTACATACTAGCTAGGACAAATCTGTCTCCAAAAAGAATTGCTGTTGCCATTTATGGTTTTGTTTACAAAGCTCTAATTATGAAGTGCTTTGAGGAAATGAAAAATATGCTTAAAACTTGAATTTGTTTATGGATGGGCTCTTACACTGTTCATATTTATTGACGTAATTGTAAATTCAAATATGAAGTTTGTGGAATTTAATAATTTACCAACACGGACTGCAATATGGCACCTTCAGTAAGTAAATGCTAAAACCAGAATTAGGAGTCATAGGTTATTTCCACATGCCCTGTGTCCCCATACAGATGTCTTCAGCTGAGGTAGTGGTACATGAAGTGAAGTTTCTGCCAGGCGGAAGAGACAGGCAGAGCAGATAGGGAGCTAGCAATTCCAAAGAGTCATAGAAAGCTCCCTTTACTTCTACCATTTTTGTGCTAAGGTTACTTAGTCCATTTGCACTAAAAGCCCCTTCATCCTTTCCTGTTCTGACTCTTGTTACTGTAATTCCAACACTTCTTGGCTTAGAAAACACAGTTTTAAACACTTTTTCCCAACCACAAAGATATGACACCTAAAAATTTATTGAAAACTTTTAATCACCATTTAATCTGCAGTTTTTGAATAACATATCATTAATGGATCCATTAGATGAATGAAGAAAGAGCACCTGAAACTCTGCCTCAGTATTATTGCTATTATCTGAATAAGGATGATGTAGGTGCCTGAGAGTAGAAGAGCTACTTTTAGCTGTTGTGTGGGTGCTGAATTTTAAAGATTCCAGGACCCTTTCTTATTCTCAAATAAAGAACATTTCAAGGGAGGAATAATGATATGACAAATTATGTTTAGGATAATTGTATCATCATTATACTGAAGGCTGCCAATGACTAATCCACTATCTTGGAAATATCAGTATATACGGGAAGGAAAGCAGTTAGATTTACCTTTCATCACATTCTTGAAAGTCATCTCTGGTTTTATTCTTTAAAAAAGCTGAAGGCATCACCTACCATTTATGATAAATGGGAAAAGTGTGACTGTGTACAACATGTAGGGACAAATATACTACAGCTAGTATGTGGTACAACACTCCAGGTACTAAGAACCTTCAAAAGTTTAGGTGGTAGTATTAGGCAAACTGAGGTGCCAGTGTTAATGTGTTATTTTGAGCATCTTGCCTTCCTACAAGAACACCTCCACCAATGTATCTTTTGGGCCTCCAGCAAAACTGTGTAAGAAGTATTCTGTGTTAGCTGCTTTCAGTAGATGTTAAAAACAAAGAGCATCAGTTAATAAACAGAAGCTCAGAAGGCAAAAAAGGATATTTTCCTAATATTGACATCTTACTAAGTGCCTTTATTTTGATCAATTTTGGAAATTGAATTAAATATATGAAAAAGTCTAGAAAAGTTTATATACCTGACTCCAGTTCTGAACACCAAAGTCAGTGAGTGAATCCTGCTGATTTCTGTGGTTAACTGTCAGTCACCCAATTCCAGAGGTGTTAATAATCCTACTGAGCTGGTGAGGGTCTGGTCATGCTTAATGTCAGTAAGTAGATTAAAAAAGGCTTGGTCCTAAATACACAAGCTAAAGAAGACGTTTGGAAATTCCTCACGTGATGGGTCTTGGAAGCCAGCTGTGATTTTCTACTTTCAGCTCCTCCTGACATGCTCTCAATGACAGTTAGGAAAGCTCTCAAAGTGGAACTTAATTCTTTTGAGTTAACCTGAAAATTTCTTCTCAGTTGTTGAGTTAGCTGGCTAATTGGAGTTCAGTGATATCCCAGGCATTATAGAAGTAGCAAGACTGGAGCTGAGATAACTGTATATACCTGATTCAGCAGACTCTTACCCAAAATTCTGGTATTATCAATTTATTTCCATCAGGAGAGGAAACAAATGGCAGAGTTGTTTATTACTTTGATAATGTGCTTACTACAAGAAATTACAAAAGGCTACCTCTTAAAGACATGAACATTCAAACAACAGCTCAACGTGTTGGTTTATACAGCCAGATCTCCTTTAGTCAGTGCTTTGCCCAAAAATATCTGTTAAACTTTTGATCAAGGATACATTATTCACAAGCAGGGCCATGAAATCATCATAGGGCTTGGACACCTCTCTTATGAAGGCTGAAGAGAATCGAGAATTTTCAGCCTGAAGAAAAGAAAGGTCAGTGATACCTTATTTCAGCCTTTTGGTATGCAAAGAGGGCTTACAAGAAAGATGGAGAGGGACTTTTTATCAAGGCCTGTAGTTTCAGGACAAGGAGCAAAGATTTTAAACTGAAAGAAGGTTGATTTAGATTGGATATAAAGAAAATTTTTTACAGTGAGGGTGGTGAGATACTGGAACAGGCTGTCCAGATAAGGTGTGGATGCCCCATCATTGGAAGTGTTCAAGGTCAGGCTGGATGGGGCTTTGAGCAACCTGGGCTCGTAGAACATGTCCCCGCCTATGGCAGGGAAGTTGAATTAGGTGGTCTTTAAAGGTCCTTTCTAACCCAAACCATTCTTTAGTGCTGTGGTTCTGCAATGCTGTGACTGTCCAGAAGATCGCTGCTGTTCCTTTTGTTTCATTCTGTATTGTTTCTTCAGCATGTCTCATTCTGCCAGGCACATACCTGCCTGGAACACTACCTAGTGAAACCCTTATCTATATTTGGTTTATATTTCTCAGCATTTTCATATGTTTGTTTGTTTGTTTTGCATTGTAATGTGTATGAGTTTTGATTGGAGGTGGCATGGTTTCAGCCATTTGATTTCTTAAGGGAGCTCTATGGTTCTTTAGGGGACCTTTATAGTTTCTTACAGTTATGACAAAGGAAAGATAACAGTTGTATGTTGCAAGTTCAGTGAGATTTAATTAAGTCCACAAAGTGTTGTGGAAGAGCTGGGGAACACAATTTTTCACCTTTCTCCTTTTTCTAATAGGTATCTCTTAGAGAAAGAGATGGAAATTTAGGTGTCCCTTGACAATAGGAATTATGAATTTTTAGCATTTTAGCCACTGGATGTCACTAATGATTCACAGAAACATAGAAATCTGTGCACTTTTTCCAAAGGGTAAAAAATTATTTAAAGAGCACAAGATTTGGAGGAGAAGCATTTCTCTCTGAAATGGGAGCAAACTTTATTAGCGTGCAATAAGCAGAGATCTGGTTGGGCTTGTCAAGTTCTGTTGAACTTGATGACCTTTTAGGTGGCAAACAGATCCTCTGTTATAAGATTCTGAGGAACAAAGCCTGCAAAGTCTTTTGCACAGCTCATTTAAGAGGCATGAGCTAACCAAGCTGGAAGAAAAACTGTGCATGGGAAAATGTATGTGTGAGTTGCGGTACATATATCACAGATATTCCATGTAACCGTGTACTTACACACATGGAGCCCACCTAGCAACACCACAAGAGAGGAAATTATGAAAAAGACTCAGATGTGCCATTACTGTATAAACCAATTAAGAGGAAAAATACACATCTGAGGATTTTAATAAATGTGCTTTAGGATGGCAAACCATCCTCTGGCCAACATCCCCATGTAAGTGCCACCACTGCTGTGCCTTTTGCACTGCAAGTCTCAGGAGTACTTGAGAGGCTTCTAAACTAGGGCTTCTAGACTTCTCTTCAAGAAATCCTAGAGAGCGATTTCTATTTATGCAGCGCTCATGCCAGATATCAGACATATCCCGGCTGCTTCAGACTTGCTGTGAATGTACAGATCAACTGTGCAGCTGCTGTGCAAGGGACACTCTCTGCTGTAGTCCAGGCAGGTGTTTGGTCAGGTCCACTGGCCTCAGACACATTCCTTTTGACTGGAATGCCACGAATTTCCTGACATACACAGTCAATCTTCTCATGCACCACCAGCCGTCTGCTAGGGATGCCTGATTTCTAGAAATTGCAGAAAAATAACCAGACTCTGCTTTTTCTTCTAGGACATAAAATGCAGGAAGGAAAAGAGGGCATGCTGATCAAAAATGAATTTATGAGCAAGAATTCAGAGAGATTTTACTATACATTTAGGCAACAATACTACAAACACAGTAGAACCATTTCAGTCTGGGGCGTGACCCACATGTTAAAGCAAGTTGCCCTTATTCATAAACACATACTTGACCAAATTTGTCATTTCAGTCTTTTTTTTTTTTTTTTTCTATCTCTGTTTTGAATACTATTATTTTTTGGTTTGTCCATTATCAGTTCCTTCCATTTCCATTTTAAAGTTTCATCCTGGTTTCTAAGCTGCAGTCATGTGAATGTTTTTGTGCTTATTAAAGCCCAGGCACAATTGAAAGTGATGGTAGCAGTATATTCAAGGTGACAGTTTTATAGTATGGGTTACAAAAAAACCTCAGACAGACTTTAATGAGGCTCAATGTACTAACCACCTTGGTACAACTCTTATGACTTCAGATGGATTATATGAACTGAATAAAATTTTCCTCTCTTAGTGTGTACCAAACGACATTCTGAGCCATGAGGCACGATCAGTCAATGGGCCCTGAACATAAGAGAGACATCTGTGCTTTTAAGGGACTGATCATTCGCAGACAGCATACCCCCAGCTCTCTTTTATCAGTGCTAGAGGCCAAAGACAGATACTACAAGATGTGCTATGAGTTCCTTTGTGGGACTGTATCCTGGTTTAAGGGCTTGGGGAGCTGAAACTTAAAATCTCAGCTCTGACATTAAGTCATTTTTTGATCAGAGACAATGTACTTATTCTTTACTTGTCTCTATTCCTTTACATTCTTTAAAATGACTGCACAACTTTGTGACATTATTTTAAAAAAAAATCCTAAACTAAAAATAAAAAAGGAACTTAAGTAAAAAAAAATCTAAAAAATAATAATCCTAAGATTTATTTAAATTAAGCATACCCAAAGGTTCAGAAAAACCTGTCTTTTAGGAGAAAAGTTGTATTTGATTGGAATTAAGTTTGCCTGTTCTTACCAGGATGCTGTCAGGCTGCATCATTTTTTTCTGAGAAGAATTCTTAATCCTCATGCAGATGGGAAGTAACAATAAACACCATCTGCTGCAAATTAGGTTACTCTCTTAGCAACGAGTGAGATCAGGCTGTGTCTCAGCCTCCCATTTTCAGTGTTGAAGTACACACTGGCACTTCAGCCTGTAACAGAGCAAGTGATCAGAAACAAAGTGGAAATAAGAAATTAAAAACCTTTCTTGGTCCCCTCCTGGAAAGATCCTTCCTGTCCCTGACAACCCCGCAGTTTTATTGCTGTATGCTAAAGAGGCCAAGATCTGCTCATCACCCCATCTCCCTCTGGCTCCCAGCTTCTCCTGTGGGAGTGGGAGCAGTATCATGAACCACTGGCAATCTCTCATGACTGCTAGGTGCTGGGAGCCAGCCCAAGAAGTAAGTAGGATCAGCAGGGGAGGGCTGTGTATCAGCTGAGAGTGGATTTAAAGCTGCCTGCTGCTGGCAGAGCTCACAGGGAAGAGGGCCAGTGAAACACTCTACCTGGCTTCCCCTGGCAGAACCTGTTCCCTGACTTGGCTGTCCCATGGGTGTTGTTTGCCTCCCCAGCCAGCTGTCAGCCTTCTTCTCCCCAGCTCCACCCCAGGACTGCTCCATGATTACACCATGTCAACTTGTTTAGAGCAGCGGGTGTTGGAGCAGACACTTCTCATTAACTTGGCATGACATCTCTCCACACAAAGCTCTCCTGTACCACGACAAGGTGATTTTGAAAGAGAATGGTCTGGTTTTTTCCATTATTTTACACTGTGTCTGATGGACTTTGTCTGTTAGTAATGTTCACAGTGTCTTGACCAGGTTCAGGCAGCTGTTAATTCAAGTACTGTGCAGATCACAGATTCATATGCACTCCTAGAAGATAAAAATTCATGGTCTTTCAAAGTCATTTAAAGCATCTTTCTGATGCAACTATATAAGGAGATGTTATATTTGCCCTCAAGTCACCAAAAATACGCTTGTAGTTAAAGGACTCAAGTTAGACTCATTACCAGGGGAAAGTTCTCTCTGCTCTTTATTCAAAATTTTGTGGAAAAACCTGCACGTCTTGACAGTTTCAAGAGCTCATAGAAATAATGTTTGTGTCATTCCTTTTTTGTATTTGTCATACTATGGTTTCCAGTTAATGTGCAGGTAGGTGAGTGTTAGCATGATTACTCACGGGGACCCAACCTTTTTTAATCTGCTCACAAAATTTTACTGGCTCTGTATTGGATTTGGTAAATTAACACTGGTGATGCTCCTTAAGTTTTAAGACTCAGATAAATACTGAAAGCCATATAGAATATTCAATGCTTCTGTGATACATCACGCTCTCCTTAGTGTGTATAGATGTGCTCATCAGCTGGTGCTCCTGAGAAGGACACAGGTCATGAGCACACATGCTACACCATCCACATGGCCACGTGTTGGTCCTGCAGGCCAAGCTCTACAGAGCATCTACTGATGCTCTGAGGAAATATCCCTGTGTTCTAGACATACAGTAGGCTAGTTGGAGCTAGTGAGAAATAATGCCAGCTGCCCAGAAGTCATAAGCAAATGTGAGAGATCCTTTCATTAATTCTACCCAAGAAAAAATGTTGAGGGGAAAGAGACCATACCTGAGACATACAGTACCCTGAACTACACATAGGGCTGTGAGTCACTGCCTTTGTCTAATGCTGGACAGATAGAGAGGGGGAAAAACTCAAACCACAAGACTATGATTTTCAATCCTCATTCTGCCCTTAGGCTAGTTTTGTCAGACTCTCACTTAGGCTACCAAATAATTTACACACGGCAATAAATGATTGGACATGAGCTCTTATTTTCTGTTGATTCCACCATTTTCTGCTTGTCCTCTGCCATCTAATCTTAACAAATGGCTCTTGTCAGGACACTTGTGCAGCCAAGTGCCTTTGATAAAAAAAGTTTTCCTCTGGCCTCAGCTGCAATACAGAAAGATATTGTAATTGCAGATGAAATTTTCAATCAACTAGTTTTATGGAGCTTTTGGTTTAGATAACTTATAACATTTTGAAGGGACTGCATATTTAAAAGCCATGCTTGAGGCTTCTTATGAATCAGATCCCTACAAAATGGACCACATTCAGCATCTGAAAAGCAAGGCAGGCACAATCATGAGTCATTTATTTAAAAAGTAGGACGTATCTGTGCTTTACCAGTGGTGTAATTATATGCACTAGGTTAAGAAAGTTCTTTTTATTAAAAAGAATTTTTAGCATGAACCCTCTCAAGATATGAGCAAAGAAATTAGCAACAGAAATTACCTGATTGGTCGTTAAGTCCATCCCTTCACAGCAGGGTAATTGCTGTGCAATAAAGAACACAAATTGCTCCAATAAGCTTAAATTTGTCATGGGGAAGACTAAAGGCAAGATATGACTTCTTTATACAGATTAAAAGGACTTGTCTTGATGAAATCATCATCATTTGTTGTAAAAAAGAAAAATCTTTGTGCCAGAAAGGCAATTCCCAGCCTGACCCAGTTCTTCAAATGCAAAAATTGTGTTTTCATCTTTTCCAATGTCTTTGAGTATACAGTTCCTGTGAGATATGGAAAAGATATGCAATGGAGATTGATTAGAAATGGGAGTGATAAATATCTTTTGCTGTGAGGAACTCCTATTCCTCCCTTACTGATCAAAGTTCCTGGCATTCTTCGCTTTCTGAGAAAATACGTGTGGTCCTATTCTGCAAACCTTGCATGAGGGACACTGGATATATGGAGTTTTCTGCTGGGGTTCCCCGACCCACGCTAAATGTAAAGATGGAAGGCAGGGTTCTGGGGTGCCCATAATATTACCCGTGGCCTTTCTCTGAACTGACAGAGCCAACTACCCCTGGGTCACCCCACTGTGGGGGGGACTGCCACTGTGAGGGAGGCATTTATGTCAGCTGTGCTCACATGTGCTGCTTGCTGGTTATTTTCATTAAAAGTCTCACAATGCAGCACTTGTTTCCTTGAGTTCCTCTTTCATTTCTCTTTGTCATAGCCAAATGGCAGAGTGGACAACAACTGTTTTTCAGTAGATGGATGAATCCTTGGGGCCACGTACAGGGGATGAGGCGTATGTATTTAATTGACAGTTAGAGAAATTAGGAGAACTTCTCAGGCTGAGGTCAGAGTTTCACACCTCCCAGATACAGAGTGCAACCCAGAGATTGGCTGACAGGTGTTTTTGAGAGTGTTCTCTGGGTTGCTGTCTTTAAAAGGTTGTGGCATTGAGGAAAGCCCCAGAGTGTACAAAGTGCTACTTTGCATTTTGGAATACTTGCATCTCAGGTAAGGAGAGCAAGAGAGCAAAAACAGAGGAAGAAAAATAATGAAGGAGCCAGAGTAGTCTGATCTTACTAAATAAATGTATACAGATGCTGCTAAGATGTCCAAGAGTGCTGTCTGAAACATTTGAAGTAATGGAATCACAGGAAATGAACCTGGAAGAATTACAGGATATCTGGAAATGCCAAAGAAAGTGGATTGAACTCAAGGGAAGGAATAGCTCCTGCTTCAGTTATGGGAGATACTCATGAGGAAAACAATGAGGCTGTAATGCTTTAAGTCTTTCTGAAGCTCACCTCTAAATTGTTGCCTTCAAAATTCTTGGCAGTGCTGAGTCATCTGGTGCTCTGTGATGACAATTTCCCTCGCTGTTCACAGCTTGATTCTGCTTGACCAGGTACCTCTAGATCTACCTCCGTTCCCTGATTGGTTTTGTACGCAGCTGAAGTCTCATAAGCTGCATTTCACATGGCTATAGTAAGTGATTCCCAACTGGGTATGTTGCCATCCACAGCAACGACATTGTTTGATAAAGAGAAAAAAGAGCCCAGGAGAATTTTCAAGGTTGAGGTACATTTTGAGTAGATATAAATAGACTAAAGCTATCATCACACCTGCCGCTCTTCTCTAAAGTCCTGCAGATCACAAGCTCTAAGTGTCACACTCAGCAAGGACAGGAGAATACAGAAGAAAGAAACGAGTGCTGCTGGCAGTATAAAAAATACAGGGTTTAAATTTATTTCTGCCTCATAGACCCTAAACCATGACTATTTCGTGCAAGTTGTGAGTTCAGCTGTGAAAGCACCGTGGGTCACCTTGCTGCAAATAAAACTCACTACTATTTTCTCCCATTGTCTCATAAAGTATGGCAGGTGAAATTTCAGTTCTGCTTTGCTGTTCCAGCTCTCTCCCATTCTGCAACATTCATCTCCTTAAATGTTTTCTCTAGTTCCCTCTTTAAATTAAAAATGTTTCTAATTCAAATTTTGGGGGTTTTTAAGATGATAGCCGTTTCTACAGAAAGTCTGATTGACAGCTCAGCTGGCCTCGCATTTTGTCTTTGATGGTGCCTAAAAAAAAATAAGAATATTTATTAAATCCCTGCAAGATACTCCACTGAAATCTCTCCCTGGATAATACTCAAAGGGACTCAGATGCCTCAAAGCAAATTAGCAACCTGAGATGTCAAAAAAAATCTCTTCTTATCCCAAAAATTGATTGCAGTATCCTCATTAAGGAAACAAAAGACCAAGACTTATGCTTACAGTTAGATCCAGGCTCAGCCAGATCCAGTGACTGTCATAGCCTTGTGCTTGTAAGGACCCTGCCATATGCCAGACCCTGCATCCCATCAAGCCAGCCCTCTGCAGCAACCACTGCTTGGAGGATTTAACTGAAGGTGATTGAAGATCTCCTCCCCTTTGAAGGAAAGACAGCTTGATATGTACTGTAGCACAAGTTAGTAGTGATGCTGGAACAACAGATGTGTTCTTGTGGGAGGTGGTGGGTTTGCAGCTCCCAGATCTCTTCTGCAGTGCCCTATGCAAACACTGAGCCCATGTTAGGATCAGCACTGCCCTGCAAAAGTCCTGGTGAGGCTTGGGAAGCAGGGTACAGTGGGGAGTGAGGCACTGGAGGTGAGTAAAGAGAACATGGGTGAGGTGGAAAGGATGAAAACAGTCATGGGATGGGCTCTCACCATGTGGGTAAAGGTAAATGTGCTTATTTTAGGACAACTTACAGCTCTGAATTCAAGTTTGGCAGATGGCCCAGTTTTATTTCAGGCCAGTCTTTACAGCACACATTCACTCCTCACCAGAGAATGAGAAGAATTTTCTTCACAACATCTGAGCTGACAGGGCCAGCTGGAAGCAGATAGAGTGGAAAAGCATAAGCAGACTTTGAACTGGTCTTCAACCAGCTTGGATGATGGCAATAATGTAATTTGTTCCTTCAACTCAGAGGTTTTGCAGAGAGCAGTGTCTCATCAGCATCCCAATTTGTCTTCGTGACCCTGGGACAGAAATCTGTGCTTGCATTTCTTGCATTGACCTCTCAGATTTTTTTTTGGTTGTTGTTTTGTTGTTGTTTTTAAAAGAGGGCACAGGAAGTTCCACATGCTCTAACAACATTTGCTGTTTATTATCCTCCATCTCATTCAGATTATGGCTTGCAGCTTTTGCTCACTGGGGAAGTTTGCATAATAGTTTCAGTTCGCTTGTTAACAGTAATTATTTTTTCCAGTCTCTCTTTTGATGTAAGCTGAATAGCTTGGCCGCTAAGAGATGCAATTAGTGATTCCTGCAGTTTGCTATGGAATGGGGCAATTGCATCATTAAATTCAAGATAAGTCTTAACTTAGTATTTCAGATGCTCACGTAATGTGTTATGCAACAAGGGAATAAAAGCTACACAATCCTGCCCTTTAGAACTTTTCCCCAGTTGTTTCTCCCCACAGCTTCAACGCAGAGAGGAAACACAGATTTCCCATTGCAGGTGAAAGGACATCAGCTGTTCAGACAGCTCAGCTGGCATGTAGCTGGCTTGTGTGACATGGGATGAGGCAGCGCAGCTCCCCCGCTCCCCCGCTCCCCCCACCCTTTTGTCAGTGCAGCTAATGGACTCTGGGTACAACATGTGCAGCAGCAAAGATGAGATGTGATCCTAACTCAAGAGAAAGCAAATAAATAGTCCCAACTTATTTGGATGGAATTGTATCTAGAGAAGTCAGGCCATTCCTTCAAGAGGCTTATAATTTACTGTTTTCTCTGAGCTTGTTTACTGTCTTTTCCGAAAACCCATTTACTGTAAAAACAACCCTTGAAATTTTTTTAGCCTTTACTCTCAGTAGATCTTAAAATTCATAGTTTTATTTAAGCCTCACCTCACTCCTGTAAAGAAATCATGATGTTATTAATAGAAATACCTATTACTTACCCAATAGGGAAACCAGAACACAGAAATTGTAATGTTGTTTGTGTATGGCTGTGCGTAAAGTAAATGATAGACTGAAGAACTGACCTCTAGTATCATGCAGCTTTACCAATTCCCTACCTCCCCATTTTATTCCAGTAAAAAAGTAATTCAGTAAAAAATCTAATCACATGGAAAAAATAGAATTTTATTTAATAATATTGAAATCTACTGTTTAAAATATTATTTACTATTTTCATTTTATTTGCACCCCTTCTTTGCAGATAAGTAGGGTTGGTTTTAAAGTAACAGTTCCTGAAGTTTATGTAAAATCTCAAAAATATCCTTGTTTTGGGACTGTCCTTTCCTCAAAGTCATATGGCAAACCTCTGACATGGCAGTGTTGTACCTGCACACAGAAATCCAAACTGCCGTGAAGATTGATAGGACACTGCGACACAGGAGACAGGAGCACATTTTTAACAAATTGCACTCCTATCCAGGACTGTTATGCAGAACTGCATAACACTCAAAAGAAGTGGCAGCTACACCAAAACTCATCACTTTTTTTCTGTCTCCCCTGACCTGAAAGCTAACACATAGCTGGATGGGTATCTCCAGTGTTTCTTATCAAACCATCAGTTGTTCAAACCGTGCAAAGCCCACACAGTCATTCTTTGACTGTTCCCTGAAGCGGGGACATACATACAACGTGCTTCCATTCTACAACCAGAAGACAGTTTTAATAGGACTAATGCCTTGTCCCTCTGATAGTCTCAGAAAGCAGAGAGAGAGGTGAATAGAAATGTTCTCTTCTTTTCTTATGTAGCCTTTTTTCACGTATTTTTTTGTATTGTATCTCTTGCCTACATACATATTGTGAGATGCACTAACTGTCTCTTCCCGCCTCCCCTTTCATGTGTTTTCCGACCATTTTTTCTCCCTGTTCTCTCTGCTCTTCCATTCCAATTCTTCATTTTAACATTCATAGGAGAATATCCTAGATATCCCAATGGATCCTGGGACAGATTTAAAATCCATTTTAACCAAGGGAAATATCTCCATTTCTGCTGTGGAAAGAAATAGCATATCAGGAACTGGAGGCTGGCATATCTGGTGTCTTCTTCCACAGCACAGATTACACATTGGAATTTGGCTGCTCTGTCCCATATGCTGATTTTTATCTTTGCAATGATACAGTTCATTCATAGGCCTTGTGCATGTTTTTTAATTTCTGAATTAGCCAGAGCTCTTTTAATTTTAACATCCAGACTCTCTCGTAAACATGTCTTATTACAGCAGTACCAGTATTGCCTTGAAGATAATATCCATTTCCATTTTTGCTTTTTTGGACAAGCTGCATCTTGCCTAAAACCTAAAACCCAGTATCAATTTTTAAAAATGTCCTTTTACACTCATATGATTTGTCTGTTGTATCTAATGTATGAGGCATTTAGTTCCTTATTCTTGCTGTGGCCAGTAGACAAGAGGAATTCCTCTAAATCTTGTTACCACAGGGATCAAGCCCAACTTCTTAGAATGATTTATGGAATATGCATGGCTGTACTCAAGTGGTTGATCCTCTGTTTCTCTTCCCCACAGGTGCCTGTCCCACTGATGGATGCACATTCTTGGGATCTGTGATGTGAGAAGGACTGTGTAGTGTATCTCTTCCCAGTTTCATTTTTGCCAAAAAGAAAAAAACAACAGGTGAAAATCTCTGGTTAGGTTGGGAGCAGAGACTGTTCTAGTGACATTATGTGAAGAGCAGCTCCACTTGCATTCCCAGGAAGATCAGCTACCAATAGATGATAATTAGTTCATTAGCATCCCCATTAGTGTCTGACAGCATGTGATTAAGCTGCAGAGAGCACAATGTAGAAGCCAGTCAACAAGCTAGGAGGACACTCAAGCCACTCTGAAGAAGTCTGCCAACAACAGACCATTGGGAGATACCACTCCGAGGTGTCAGCACAAGTCACAATGACTTCTGCAGGCATGAAAGGGATTGGAGATCCCACCAGATGTGAGGGAATGTGAGAGGTTGATTGGCTTGTCCACTTTCTCACTCTCTTCTTTCACCACATTCCTCAAAATCACAAACTTTTAATTTATTCCCAACATGAGGCAGTTCCATGGAGAACACTGTCATCTCTGGATGATAAAGGCTGTGGTCTTTCCTTCTCTCCTCTCCTTAAACTAAGGCTTAATGTCTAGCAGCTCTGAGCAGAATAGCAAGGCACAACGCCGATAGATGTTGAGGAAAGCAGGGCCCATAAGCTGACCCCAGAAGAGTATCACAGACATGTAAGTGTGACTGCCCTGTTGTTTTGGTGGTAGCTTTGGTCCTGTGGCTGTTGTAAACTGTCATACTACCCTAGGACCGCTACATCACCCAGAACAGGTTTCTGTGTCCTTATAAAGGCTTTTGTAAAATAAATGGATAGGGAGTTTTTTGAAAGGACAGCTATGGGGATTATTCATCCATTCATTGCTAAGACAGCATTTTCTTACACCTGTATCTTCTATTGTCTTAGCATAATTTTGTTACTACAAGAAATCATTACCCAGTACTATTTCTTTTATTTTTTCCTCTCTTTTATGTGATAAACTGTGTTGTGATGGAAAAACCATGTCTTCTTATCTATGATACAGATTCTGTGCTTTAGCTATAAGTCCTTAGAGGTGGTATCTTTGACCACCAGAATAGAAAATGGTATGAACTTCATTCTGTTTCACAGAGAGGAAAAGGTGTATGATTGTTTGCCTTATAGTTCCTCTATTTCCTAGGACCTGCACGGCTCCGCTCATTGCATGGGAGGTGGGTAAGGGCATAACTTTTGCATGTGCAGGTGTTTCTGCCTTGAACGGCTGCTCCATACCCAGGACTCAACAGTGAAGGTGTGCAGAGGTTCAGATGACACCAGCAGCTGCCTGGGCCAAGCTCACTTGCACAGGCACTTCCACCAGCCATGCTCTGCCCTGTCTAATCGAGTAATCCCTCACAAAGCCACATAGAAAAAGAGCTGAAGAAATACCAGAACCCCTGTTCTGGTTGTTGAAATTTCCCGCTCTTCTCAAAGGCAGAGGGTATAACCTTCCAAGTCAACACATACACAGGCCCGAGTCCAAAAGGTAGCATGCCAAAATCCAGAGCTGTGGTGTCCCTTTGGGACAATGTAGCTGCTACAAACATCTCCTCCAAGATGGCTAAAGATTGTATTGTGTAAGTTATTTTACACTCACCTAGGGAAATATATTTTTCATTCATTGCCTATTGCAATGACTTTGCAGTTTGTGAGAGACCTAGGCTTTACTGATTTGAATGATTTGTTACAGTATCCACACATCTTTATTTTTAATGAAGTGACCTAGGAAAGTTCTGGTAGCTGTGTTATAGCCATTTTTTCCCCCAGTGTGGCTTAGGTGCTATTTTTCCTGTAGTTACCTCTCTTTTATGAGAAGCATAAATCATCAGTTGTATAGCACTGTACTGGGGATACAGCCTTCAAAAATGTGAGAAAGAAGCCAATTACTGTAGAAATTATTTTGAATAGCCAAAGAAAGCTGCCTTCATATGCCAAGCTTAGCTGTCTTGACAAGTCATTGATATTGTGTTGGCAAACCTCTTCTTTTTCCTTTTAATCTGTGTTTTTAATTCAGAAGCTACACTGATTTTACAGAAGACTAATACTGAACTAATCCAACCCGTGTAAAATCAGGGCACAAAGTTACACAGAAAAAACAATGAAAAGGAGAAGAAACATGAAAAAGCATATTGTGGCAGGGACTGAGTTCCTATCACTGCCTGTAAGTAAGTCTGCCTGACACTTCCCAGATAAGACTGCTTTCTGTTGACTGTAATTATATAACTCTTTAGCTGTTTAGGATGAAACATGCCTTGCTGGGTGACTTCCACAAATAGATTTCTTTATTTTTTTTTAAGCCAGCCAAATACTCAATAACAGAAAAGAAACCCCAGGGAAGCCGTCTCTGATGTTCACCATCTGGAACAGTAAATTCCAGAATGGCATCTTACAAACCAGGGCCATCCAGAAAAGCCTTTTTAATGGATTATGATATATGTTGCTATTGACATAAACAAATTAAAGCCCCTGCCTGCTTCTTTAACCTAGGTAGCAATTCTCTGTCCTTGGAAACCTCAGTCTTATTCAGTGACCTATCCGTTTTGAGAGCCCAGTGCTTCTGTGATAGGATGTGACAACTCCATTTTGCAAGGCAGTGCAATACATCAGATCTATTTTTCTGAAACTGAGGACAGCAAAGGTGAACAGCTTTGCTGGTAATGAAGAGGAGAGACTAAACCTCTGTATGTATTTTGATTCTTGCAAGAGGCAGCTGTAGTCAATGTTGGGAGCTGCAAATGCAGTGGCACATCCTTCAGTGAGGAGGCAGCCAGTCTTTGCATGTTAACTTCACAAGATGACTGTTCCTTTGTGCTGTGAGACCAGTGCTCCAAAAGTGCCTTATGACTTCACCTGTCAATGGCTCAGATTCCATCTCTCCTGTGTAAAAGGATGAGTTGTGTAAAAACTGTCTCTCTACCCTGAGCCTCTCCGTCCCTTTCCTCAGCCCTCAACCCTATGTGTGTTTAAGTTCATTGAGGCTCATGCTCGTCCTTCAGTTCAGTCGTGTCCACTCTTGGTTTGTTGTGAAGGATGGATGACTCCTGCTTCTCTAAATGCTGCCCACATCCTTTAGCCTCAGCTCCCTCTGCAGAAAGTAAATAACAATACCTTCCCCTGGGGTCTGTGATCAGTGACCTTCTTTAGCTGGGTAACTTCAGCTCTGCAGCTTATGACAGACTTAGACCTCATTTCCAGTGAACAGAGAGCACCTGATGGATCAGTCTGAGGCACACAACCCAGAGAAAAGCCACAACAGTTTTACGGACTGGTCCTCACTTCTCTGAATTGTTTATGGGTGCCATGGTTTAACTCCAGCCAGCCACTAAGCCCCATGAGGCCACTCACTCACTCACTCACTCACTCACTCCCCCACCAGTGGGATTGGGGAGAGAACAGGAAGGGTAAAAGCTAGAAAAATTGTGGGTTGAGATGAAGACAGTTTAATACGAAAAGCAAAAGCCATGCATGCAAGCAAAGCAAAGCAAGGAATTAATTCACTGCTTCGCATGGGCAGGCAGGTGTTCAGCCATCTCCTGGACCCTCCTTCTCATTCTTCTCCCACTTTATATACTGAGCATATGGTCTGGAATATCCCTTTGGTCAGTTGGGGTCACCAGTCCCACCTGTGTCTCCTCCCAGCCTCCCATTCACCCCCAGCCTCCTTGACAGCACAGCAACAGAAAAAGCAGAGAAGGCCTTGGCTCTGTGTAAGCCCTGCTCTGCAATAACAAAAACATCTCTGTATTATGAACCCTGTGTTCTGCACAAATCCAAAACACAGCCCTGTACTAGCCGCTGTGAAGAAAATTAACTCTACCACAGTCAGAACCAGCACAATGAATTATATAAGTGGGTAAAGGGCACACTGCCTTTGGAAGGGACAGTCACGTCTCAATTTTATTAAAAATCGAGGAAAATAGTCAACACATACACAAACAAACTCACTAAAGCAATACTTTTTCTAAGTATGACTTCTGAAGCTGAAGAGGTGCTGAGCTTTTCTCTCTTTTTTTTTTTTGCATTCTGTGGGCATTCTTCTGCAACAATTGGAAGTCAAAAACCCTCAGGTTTGTCCTTGTATGAGGTAGAAAATATTTTCTTTTTGAGTTCTGATATCCTGGTCAAAGGCACATTTTTAATATGACTTGCAGCAGGTCACTGGTTGTATACATGCCATTGCCAGTTCTACCAATCAGCTAAAGAAAGCTGAAAAATTAGTCAGTTGTAGCTGGATTCAGAATGCTGGTCTATAAATACACTCAAGATGAAATTTTTGTTAGCAATAGGATTGGTAAGAGTTGTCAGATTATGAACAATTTTTGTAGTTCTTGCCTTCAAATCTTGATTTCCTACTTGAATTTGGGAAATAAAATATTTTAAATAGATGACTTAAAATCATGAATCTATTACTTTGATTGTCTGAATTTACCTGTCACATACTTTTGCATTTTGTTAGATGTTTTTTTATTATTATTATTGAGCACTTGCAAACCTCATCAATTTCCAAGCTTCTGGTAGCATTGCTACTAGGAAAAGTTGTGGCTTCCTACCACTTTGGGTGAATAAAATTGAACTGGATGTTGTTTTCATAAGAGGGTAGTTGATGAAATTTCCACGCTGCAGAACTTCAGAGAGATTGTTCACTGTGATTCAGTAGCAAAGGGAATGATTAACATTTCCATCTGACATGACATACCCCACCATTCAAAGTCTCATTTAATGAACTTTCCCTGCACCCTTTCAAAACACAGTGTACCAGACAGTTTTAGAAAGTAAAGCCAATGCATTTACACAGACAGTTCCTCTTGTTGGATTAAACACATGCATGCCTAATGCTGTGACTAACACTTCCCACCTTATGTCCTGAAATGCAGCATCCTGTTCAGATCATCTTTTGCTTCCTTTTTCTTTTCCATGTAGTTATATAAACAGCTTTTGGCCTGTCTCTTATGGCAGTTTTGGCTCATTGCATTCAGAGCCTGCCTGTGGCAACAACTACATGTAGCTCAGATTTTCTTCTGTTGCCATCTGCTTTCTACACCTGATACAAAGCCTGGCCTGTTTGCAAAATCATCATTGTGTGTGCTCTATTTTTCCTCCACAAGAAGCTGTTATTGTTCCTCAGAATTGCTAATCTCAGTCACATCCATCAAGGACTTGGAGGTGCTGATGGATGAGAGGCTGGACATGGCCCAGCAATGTGTTCTTGTAGCCCAGAAAAGCCAGTTGTATCCTGGGGTGCATCCAAAGCAGCATGGCCAGCAGGGTGAGGGAGGGGATTCTGCCCCTCTACTCCACTCTTATGAGAACTCACCGGAGTGCTGCATCCTGCTCTGGGATCCTCAGCACAGGTCATGGGCCTGGTGGAGCAGGTCCAGAGGAGGGCAACAAAAACAGTCCTAGGGCTGGAGAACCCCTGTTGTGGAGAAGGGCTGAGAGAGTTGGGGCTGTTCAGCCTGGTGAAGAGAAGGCTCTGGGGATACATATAGCAACCTGACAGTCTCTAGAGATGGCCTACAAGAGAGCTGGATAGGGACTTTATAGCAGGGCCTGTTGTGATAGAGCAAGGGGAAATGGTTTAAAACTAAAAGAGGGTCAGTTTAAATTAGATATAAGGAACACTTTTTACAATGAGGGTGGTAAAGCACTGGAAAAGTTTCCCCAGAGAGCTCATAGATTCCCCATATCTGGAAACATTCAAGGTCAGATTGTTTGTGGTTCTGAACAACATGATCTAGTTGAAGATGTCCCTGCTCATTGCAGGAGGGTTGGACTAGATGACCTTTAAAGGTCCCTTCCAACCCAAACTGTTCTATGATTCTATGTGACTTGTTTATTTAATGTCCTTCAGTTTATTTATAGCTCATTTGAAATCATCAGCAGCTCCTCCCTCATGCAGCAGAGTATTTGACCATGAAAGCTGGTTCACAAAATTGCCTTGAGCAGGAGGGCTCACAGAGGTGCTTATGTTAAGTCCACATCCAGATACCTGGGCAACAAAAGATCTAAACAAGACTCTTCCTTGCCTAGATTTTTTTTTTTTGGGTGGTTCTGCACTAGACATGCAATTTATGCACTTAAAAATATCATTGTCTCTTTGGAGGCTGCTTTAATTGCATACTGAAAGTACGTGAGCTGGAGATTTTGTTTACTTGTCTCCATTTTCAGCATAAAGATGCTTTTGATCAACAGTTTCTGTATAACCTTTTTACTTTAATTACAGGAGGGTGCTTCTACTGAGTCAGAATAAAGACAGCTCTAACTCGACATCATGTCTCTGATACTGGCTAATACCAGCTATTTAGAAGAAGAAATTGAGAAAAAGGGCAAATATGAAATAATCTTTCTTCTATTTATTGATGCCTCAGCATCAAGAGCTGCAGGGTTATGGACTGGGAGGTTTTTTTCACGTCCATGATTTAACTGGGCTTATATTAAATATCCCATGTCCTACTTCCACATTAATGAATATTACCTAGCAGCGTTTTTTAACCCATTCTTGCTTTTGTCTCCCTAACACCTATGGCAAAGTGTTACATGGTTTAACTACATGCTGTGCAAAAAAACACTCACATTTTTATTATTTATATTTGCTACTGGCTATTTTGGTTTTGTGCACTTTAATTCTTTCATTATAAGAAGCAGTGAAGATCTGTTGTCCTTTTCCAAACCATTATCATTTCATAAACCTTGATCAAATTTTCCCTCAGTCATCTCTTTTCCAAGTTAAAATGCTCTGAGCTATTTCCATTAGCTTTGAACAGACTTTCCTTTGTCCACATCTTTTATGGGAAAAGAAATTCTCATAAAAAGCATGGGCACACTGTCCTAATCCAATTAATGATGGTTTCTATTTGTGATTCCCATTCTTTTTTTCCCCCAGCGTCAGTAAGTAGCTAAATTAGAGCCCATTCACTTTCATGTATACTTAGAAGTGTTTTTCCTGTATGTGATACAATGGTCTTAAACTTATGTTTCACCTGCTATTTTATCTCACAGCTATTCAACATTGCAAAATCCCTCAGACACTTTTTGCAGTCAACTTTAGAATTGATTTTACTAAACCATTTTTAATCATTACAAAAGGTTTTTCACCTGCACTTGTACCTTCCTTGCCTGTCAGTAACTTCTTCCCAAGTCTGAGCACATAATCTTTGGATTTTTAGGGGTAATTTCCCTTCTTTATGAAAAGTGACCATTTGTTCGTATCTTTTTTTCCCTCTGTCATTAGCAGATTTTAAATGCAAGAATGACTTCTCTTCCATGCCATGATGATTATATTTGTCTAAGAGCTTTCTGTGAAAGCTTACTGAAAGCACAGAAAGGAGAAGAGGAGCAACAGCAGCCTCTGGAAAATGGGGATTCAGATTACAGAAGCAAAGCATCTGGGTCAGCTGGAGGGAGCTAGAGCTGCTGAAGGTCATAACAAAAGAGCTGCAAAAATGCTAAGGAAACCTAAAATGAGGTCTGTCTGAGAGAAAATCAGTTGCAGAGTCTAAATGATCAGCCCATGTCAGGTCTTGCTCAGAAAGCTAATTCAGATTAAGTCATGCAATGTGAATGCGAAGAATTATATTAAAATCATGTCACAGAAAAAGGATTAGATTACTTGAGGAAGATGCTGTATGCCTCATTCCTATTTGACTGTCATTTCAAATCCAGATCAGGGCTGTGCTCCTTAAGACTTGCTAGCATCTCATGGCCCATCTGATCACAGTATGAACCTCTATTTACAAACAGTCATTCAAGCAGTAGAACACAGAATTTCCTCTGGATGGCTGCTCCATGCATGGGCCAGTTCTCATGACCAAGCCTGCTAGTGTGTATGGATAGCATTTTGTCCTAAAATATCATATTAGAAACTGTTCTTCTTCGGGTGGCAATTAATTCAGAGGAGGAATAGCTCTTAGTTTGTCCCACAATAAATTTTGAGAAGACAGAGCATGAAACTGGTTTTGCTTCAGTCTGTTAGTGATGAAAGGTGCCAGCAGAGAAGCCAAAGACTGACTGGGTAGGGGAGAAAATATCATTCACAGTCCACCAGCAAACCCATTTCCAATGGGCTTACACTGACGACTGAAGACACATTATTTTGCTTGGTCAGATCTTTCACTCAGCCTACCCTATTTTCTCTTTATGCCACTGCTTACCTCTGATCCAGCAGATTTATACATTACATCATTTTGAGAAAGAGGTTGAAAATTTGTTTTGAAAAATATTAGGAGTTGCTTCTTTATTCCCCAGCCTTGTCTTTTTGTATGTGATGCATGCCCAATCCACCACCAAGTTCTCCTTCTCAGTTATAGAATTGTGGTATTTTATCAAATGTATTTTTATTCTCCCAACTTACATTTCCAGCTGCTCCTTCTGCAGTGTTAATATATATATATTTAAAAACGCAAGAAAGCAAAAATACTACATGATCTATTTGAAGCAAAGCAATGGCTAACTAGGAACTTGAGTTTATTAAAAAATATACATGTTTTGGTTGACTGAGACAGGGCTTTAACCACATATCAGAAAATTCTTTCTGTATGTGTAGTTATGTGACCAACAGAATTACAGGGAAAAAGAGATTGCATTTCTTTGTAGAGTCTTCTTGTGTTTCATCACAGAAATGCACCTGGTTCATCACTGAAGGAATGTTCTTGCTGCATGAAAAGACAGAGTTAGTTATGATGCATTGCTATGCTGTGCTAGTGGTAGATTTTGTTATGCTGTGCACAGAGCCAAAAACTCTTTCAGTTTGGATGACTTTAATTAAAATTTCAGATAACAAAGACAGAAAAAAATTCCATGTCAGAGAGAGTACAGCACATGTCTGTGCTCAGACTGTTTTAAACTCCCAGAGGGTTATTAGCTTGAAAAGTTAGACACTGGAAAAGTTAGTTGTATTTCCAATGCAAAACCTTTGTCTTGAACATCTTTGTCCCCATCTTTCCAGTTTGGTAAACAGACCTCCATAAACCTTCTTGCCACCTTCTGTGCCTTTATGTATTTATTTGCTGGTCAGTTTTCATTGGGAATTTGATGGCTGAAGTTGAAGACACCCATTCTGGGAATACCCTTTCATTCCCACCCATCACCCATTCATTCACAATTTCCAGGCAAAATCTTTTTGTTTGGGTGAGTGTAGGAGGGTGTGAATTAGTGAAGAAGGCAGAAGGTGAGAGAGTCAAACTAGCTGAGGGAGAAAGGATGCTTGAAATAGTGACTATTTAAAGGGGGAAAAATAAATGTTGAGTTGAAGTGTTTGTTTGAAAAAAGGAGCAGAGAAAAGCAAAAAATGCTTGAGCTAAGACAGAAAGAGGGAACAGAAAGCCAATGATCAGACAGAAGGAAAGAATAGACCTGCAGAGGAAAAGTAACAGAAGGGATGAAAGCCTAGAAGAATGGTATTTAAAAGCCCTCAGTATTTTCATGGTGAGAAAGCAATTTGGTTTTATGCCCATGCCTTAGTGAATGAAGTTGGCTGTGGTGCCAATTAGCTTCTGAGAGTTTATAACTTGTCCTCGTTTCTCACTGCACTTTTCCTCTTGCCTCAGCTGCAGTTTCATTTCAGGAGCACAGCTGTAAGTCTCTTTTCTCTTGCTGGAATTCTGGGAACCATGATCTTCCATGTCACCAGCGTTTAACTGGACACGCATGAAAAGCCGCAGGGGCCGTCCAAGGCAGGACAGGCAGCAGCTGCCTTTAGACAGAGCTTCTT
This sequence comes from Corvus brachyrhynchos, assembly GCF_000691975.1. Classification (NCBI taxonomy): domain Eukaryota; kingdom Metazoa; phylum Chordata; class Aves; order Passeriformes; family Corvidae; genus Corvus; species Corvus brachyrhynchos. The sequence continues at coordinate 3,379,299 of NW_008236217.1, read as the reverse complement.
CAGCACCCACACGTTCCTCAGAGCAGTAACCTGACTGTCAGGGTCCAGCTTCACCTTTGCAACTGCTCACACTTCCTCAAAATAGCATTGTTGCTGTCTGGGGCTTCAGAAAACATTCATTTGGGGGAATGTTTGTTGTTGCTGTCTAGCCCTTTAAGAGGTAGAAATGTACAGTTTTTCAGATGAGTTGGTGTGCTTTCTGTAGCATTTTAAAATGGTGAGGAAGGCATCATTTTTCCTTGAAAGTTGTGGGCATTTTAAGATTAATTTCAGTCGAACTCCATTTAAACACCTGAGTGTTGTTCCCAGAGACCACTCAGAGAAAGGTCCTCCTAAGGCCATAGGACAACAGAAGGACAAGAGAAACAGCGGTTTTGAAATATCTTTTTTGGCATAAGGAATAAAAATAAAATTTTAACCAAAGAAAGGAGAAACCTGAGAAACCTTTCACATTTCCAGCCGAAGAAAGCATAAGAACCCATTTCCAGAGCTCCCTGAAAGAAGTGGTGAGCTGACACTGAACCGTGCCGTAAATCAAATCTCTCCTGACGGGAGAAGGTGTTTTAAAAGTCCTTGCAAGGAGTTCAAGAGACAAACAGAGACTTTCCTGGAGTTTCACTGCTGCCAGATAGTTGTTTATTAAGTCTTATCAGAGAAACAGAGTCACTAGTGTGACCCAGGCATAACACAGAGCAGAGAATGCAGGAGAAAAGTCTAATTATCAAGATTTACACAGCCTTTTAAAGATATTTTAACCAATGGTTACTAAAAACATATATTATATTCACTTTCCTACCAATTATTCAGTATCATGGGCAGGAACTGCGGAATTCTCTATCCAATCATTCCAAACTACTTTTACTGCAAAATATGGAGTGGTAGAAGAAGAAGAAGAAGGTTTGGAGAACAACAACAATCCTCCATTTTGATGTTTTTTGCTCTCATCTATTTACTACAAAGAGAAGCCCAAAACCTCTAAATTTTTTACCCTGTGACAATCTTACATAGTAGTCTATCACCTAATTCACACCACTGTACTTTCTAGTTTTTGTCTGATCGTAGGCAGTTTTTTCCAAGGTTGGAGGTTAAAATAGTGTTGTTCAGGGGGGTAAGAACCCTTCAAAACAGGCAGAGAAATATTCTCGGCATTTTGGGTTCCTACAGTGAGCTTCACTTTTACTCTGCATTTTCCACAGTGGTGTCTCTCAGCTCTCCCTTTAATATGAAAGCAAGGAGCCCTATGACTAATTTCTTTAGCATCAAAAAACTCCCTAATTCCTCATACCCTGTAAAAGTCTGCAGTGGGACAATAGCACAAAAATGTATAATTAAAAAAATAAAAAGGATAAAAGTGTAATAGTTTCCTTGTGCATGAATACTTATGAATACTTCAGCAAGAAACTCTCTGGAGAGCATTTTCATTAACAAGAAGAAAAGTAATAATAATAATGATAGCAAAAAAAGAAGATATACATTTTGCATTTATACAAAGGAATAATTTATCTAGAAATTTGCTTCCTAAAGTGATATTCTTCAAGGGACATGCACTTATCATGTTACATATATATCTAATGGAATCTAGGCAACCATGCTTCAGTTTCATGTATCTGATATTTTTAATAAGCTGTGCAAGAATAAAATCCATCTGTCTATAGCATGAAGATCTTTCAGGGGCAGGTTTTATTAATGTTTTTTCCTGCCAAGGAGCCCTTAGTCACACGAGGAATCCTAGTTAAATGAACGAGAGAATAGTGTGAAACTTCTGCACCTCTGTAGATAATTACACATAACTTTGGGAAGAAATCTTATCAAGGCTGTCTTTGTTCCTTCTCTAACTGAAGGGGGTGGCTGAGCAAAACATTTATAAGTCACATATACAGATTTGTAAACAGTGCCTGAAATTAAGGTTTTAAAGTCACTTGCTATTTGTTTTGATCCAATTTTGGGATGTGCATGGTAAACATGAATGTTAATTAAGTCCTTGTGTTGACTCCAGCTACTAACATAGTATGCATTCTGCTTATCAATAATGAAATGCTTTCCCTTGCGCTAGTGGGAAGCTGCCATGTAGTATCAGATTTGCATGGTATAATCCTGAGTCTACATTTTTCCTCTGGCTTTGAGCCCCTTAGAGTTCCCTTAATGATTCAAATGGTCAATATATGTTTTAGATTCTGTGTCCCTTAATTTAATTTTTTAAAATATTATTGTTGTTATTATTACCATATATATTTCCTTCTTCAATGAGTTCCCCCATTGACAAAAAGAATGAATGTGTCAGGTTTAAGAGAAAATTTCTAAAGTCCGTGCTTACAGAATTATTCACATCTCTCTTCACTCCCTCTCACCCTTTCTTTTCTCAGATAGAGGAAAAGTAAACAATCATAAAGTTGATTGCTAAAAACAACAATTACATCAAAATCCTTTGATTGTTTTTATTGTGCAGTAAATTCTTTCATTTTTATGTTTTTTTCAGTGTAAGTCACATTCTGTTCAAAACTAACTGCGAGTTTCTTTCTAGATTGTAGCTGTGAGGTATTACACTGGGGATTTATTTCCATTCTGGAGTTTATATACCTGCCTTTTCCTTCATTGATTTGCCTCTCTCATTTCAGGTATACTTATCTCAGCAGAATCATTGACTTAGCTTAAGCCAACCACAACAAGCGTATGCAAAGCTACACACCCACGCAGCAATTTCTGCCGGGCATAGTACACAAATGACAAATGCTCTTTTGCCTGTTTATGCCAATCACCTATGTTCTTCTCACCAGTTTGAAGGCTATAATCATTTTCCCTTTCATCAGGTAACTTTAACAACCTCTCCACTGCTGCAACAACAATTTAAACACGAATGCTCACCCATCAGTGCTCAGATTCACTTTGCGTGAGCTAGTGCTCAGCTGGAGGAGTGAGTGGGTATGTAAGTCTCAAAGATGATTTTTCTGGTAGCAGTTCTCCTCTGTGAGTCAGATTCTACATGGACTATGAGACACAGATTGAAAATCCCTCCTCTAACTTGGTTCTGTATATCTTCTGTACTTTTCCAGCCTACAGTTGTAGGCAGGCATCATTAGTGTCTACAGAGGATGTCATGACTCCAAATGATGTGAGATAAAGTAGTTAGGAAGAGCATTTGAAAATCAGTTTACTGTCTCTAAAGAGAGTATTCAAATGTTGTGACATCCACTCATCAGCAACTACAAAGGAACTGCAAACGAATATTAGATATTTATCTTGAAAACTAGGTCAAAATTTGCCCCAAATAACAGTTCCTTAACTATGATTTCATGCTTTCTTTTGAAACATCCCTGGCAAGTAATAGGAAACCCGATGAAAACAATGATTTTGCCTTCTCGTGTGCCTAGCCCATACTTATTTTCAAGCCTGGGGACTGCTCACCATCAGAATTTTGTTGCTCAAAGCCATCTTGATCTTGTATTTGAAAAACATTCACAGATGGAGTGAAGAAGACTGTTTCCTGCAGTGAACACTCTTCTCTCTGTGCTACTTTCTCGTTTTCTTCATGGTTATTTTTCCTTTTTGGGGGGGACAAACAGCATTTAGCTGAGTATTACCATAATGTTTTCTAAAAGCACTTTCCATGATTGAAGAGACCACTGCTGGATTCCTCACAAGGCCGCTTGGTAGCACAAGCTAAAAAAAAATAAATGTAAGATAATGAGAGAAATCTGCAGACTGAAATAATTCCCCACGTTAATAAATATTTCAAATCATCCCAGTAATGCTGCAATTTTCTAAGAATACCCAGAACCTTTCATTAATGACCTCTGTAAATGCTTTTTACTGGCTGGAATTGTTCCTCTTAGTCACACTAATAGCAGCATGACAGACAGGCCAATAATGGCATCCTGGGGGCTGCAGCCACTGCAGCTGAGCTGGGGTCTTGCCTTTCGGACTGGAGGGAGCCAAGCCATTCCCCTTGTAATGGCCAGGGGGTGGCTCTCAGCAAAGGATGCCTCTGCCAGGGCTGGTCAGTGAAGGAGTGATGCCACAGGGATGATCCAAAGATGGGGAAAGGTGGGGCAGCCTATCAGCTGCTCTGAATTATGTGGGGGACTGAGCACACCCACGGCCACTTCAGCACCAGGGAAACAGTGGGTGAAGGTTGTAAAAGCCCCTTTCTCCCTGCCTTAGTTGCTGCACCCAGGGATATTGTCCAACATTTATAGCTAGCATTTGCTTTGGTATTAATGTTTCTGCAGCAACATCTCCTAAGAATACAAGGGACTAGGAGCAAAAGTTAGCCATGTAAGAAGGTAAAAAAACCATCCAGATTTTGGTAATCATAACTCAGTCATCATTTTGGTCCCTATATGCAGACAAATATTCTGAACACTTCTCATGGAATAGTTCTCAGGCATTTTTCTCGTTATCTGTTAAAAATGTAGGTATGCTCCTGCCCCCATAGAGGCCACTGAGGGGTGGAAACTGTCATCATCTAGCTGGGGAGGAAAAAGCTGCTGCTCTGTTTGATGGTCTGGGTCTGATTCATGTGAAGCAGTTGGAGAGGAAAAGGCCGAGAGCTACAAGAGCAGCCTGAAAAGGCCCCTGCCCGTCCCCAAGGCTGGCTGAGAGCCTGTTGGCAGGGCCTCTTACTCTGTAGGAGCCTCTTACTCTGCCACTGGCACAGAACTCACTGCAGGACCCAGCCTTCTCTGTGCCCCTGGGAACACAATTAATTGGTGTCATTTTTGGAAGTGCCTTGCCCAGTTTTCAATAACAAACTTCCAGGGGAGACTTTGCGACCATCACTGACATTGGGACTAACAAACAGCTCCACCCACAAACAGCCATACTGCCAGCCATTCCCAAGCTACTGTTTCCCAAAGGAAGCAGGCTCTGGGTTAGGTTATGTGCTGTATTGCCCGTGCATGGCTGGTACAGGAGGGGTGTGGTTCTTGGGATCAGCTCTTGAACGGAACCTGAGCATAATCATACTAGGTCGGCAGACTGATGGGGAGCAACAGTGATCTCTGAATCCTCGTTTGAAGCAAAAATGCCTAAGCTCCCTCTGTGTGCCAAACATGATACCATTCCTAACATTTTCTAGCACTATCTCTGTCATGCAGGAAATTATTGACAAACAGCTCCAAGCTATGCAATACAAATCCACCTGGTGTGCACCTCATGCTGTAATGCCTTTCATCCATTCACAGCATCAGTGTCTTTTCAGACAGATACCAAACAGTTGATCCAGGGGCGGTTTGTTTCAGAGGCTTCTGGTATGAGCATCTTTTCTTGGTTCCTCAAATGAAAAAAACGTAGATCTATAGCTCAGCATGATCAGTTTTCTTACAGTCCTCAAAATTGCTTAGAAGCAAGGAATTTATAAGACCTAGTGAACTGAGTTGTCCTCCTTGTTCTCCTTAAACATGCACAGTTAAGGGAGAAGCTGAAGGAGCAAAGTAATGAAATAGGACAGGTACACTTGACAGACACATCAAATATGCCTGACATCAAACTGAGATGAAATCAGCTTTGCCTCTGTATTGCATCTTGAAGGGAGGAAGAGATTTCTGATCTTAAAATGACTGAAGGACATCTTACCCCACACTGAATGACTCGGGCGCTTTAACAAGTACAGACAGGGCAGGGGCCAGCTAAAGCAGTTGGTAAGGAGTGTTAAAGGTGTGCAGAGGTGCAGAGCTCACTCTCCTGGCTAGCATGTGATTCAAAACAAAGGGCCACATCTGCAAATGATCAAACTAATTTCACTGTAACCCACGGACAACACTGGTGTGTTTGCTTACAGGACATGGCCAACTCACTTTCCAACACATTTTTGAGTAATGCACTAGAGACTATCACAGACTACAGCTTCCATTACAGCTTTGACCTAACACTTTACAATATGCCACGTACCCCTTCAAAGAGATGAACAAAAAAGTCAACACAGGCAAAGTTCTGGTTAGCGAGTTTCAAATGTTCCACTTTCGGATATATTATCTAGCAAAACACTAGTGAAGTGTAAAGCCCACTGACGTGCAAAATTAAAGGATTCTTCTTCTTGATTTTGACTCTTTATATTAATGAATTGTTTTTCTTAAAATACTGCCACTGATGAAGATTATGTTACCTTGCAGCAACCCTTGTTTGTAGATTTTATAGAACATTGAACTATAGCAGTCCCTCCACTGGAGAACTCTAAATGTTTAATAAATGCACATAAACTAACCTCAGCACTTACCCAAAGAACAGAAGAATCATTCTGTGTTTCTGGATCCTGAATGTGCCAGAGACAGTGGAAGGAGCAGCTCCGGTTGTGATTCCTGACTGCCTCCCTTTCCTCTGGAGGAGGGGTTCCTTCCTATTTGTCTTCCAGCATGCTGCTGTGATCCCAGGGACATTTTTCACCAAAAGAGGGATCACCTTCATGTCTAGCATTTCACAGAGCTGAGTGCCTAATCAGTCCAGATTTGGATCAACCTAAAATCATTAAAAACCAGCTTTTTTCAATTGGAATGTTTCCACTGAAAACTACTGGCATTTTCTAAAAACTGATATAATTCACCTCCAAGTAGAATTAATGCTTTAGTACTTAAGACAGATATTTGGACTCAAGCAACTATAAAAAAGCAAGTCCTTTTCTTACCACTGCTGAGTAATTAATGCATCTAATTTCTAAATTGATTTCTCTTGAATTACATACAGCTGAGGAAGTCAGCGAGACAAAGAAATTCTGTTTGTTTACAATCAAAAAGTCAAATTGGGATGAGATTGAGAAATCAGATTTCAACACCTCTTCCCCCATCAAATTAGTTGATCCAAATTGTGCTTGCTTGAATTAAGTAAGAAAAATAAATTTGCAACATATAATGGAGTTCCTTAGAAAGTTTTTTATCAGTGAAAATATATGTATTTAGGTAAGGGACTACATGGAAGTAAACTCTCCTAAAGAGTTCTCAGGCCAAATTGACTCATTATTGAAGATGATAAAACTATTTTGCATCAAAGGGTCATGGTGGATGACACCTGTGATGCATAATAATCAGCTTTGAATGAAGCTTTGGACCATCAAGATAATTTTCAGCGAGCTGGTTTCTTAAGGAATAAGGCTGATTCATTCAAGATAAAACTTTTTGTAGGAAAGTGTCAGTTCTGACATTTACTTTTACCCTTAAAAATTTTCAAATGTGATAAAAAAGTTTCAATGAAACTATTTTTCTAATTACAGCATATTTCTTTCATGTTTACAGAATTTCCCCATGTTGAAACACTGTCCATGATTTGAGTAATATAATTATGAAAATTGGTGAAATATTTCAAAGGTTTTGAAACAAAAAAATTGGCACAAATTAATTTTCTTTCTTAAATTTCTTTCTTAAAAAGCCAAAAGAAGTAAATAAGCAACCCCCAAAGCCCACCAAACCCCAGGATTTCACCTCTTGGTCCCTAGACAAATTAAGTTCTTTTATTTGCTTGGTTTTTCCTAAAAAATCTGGGTCAATATATCTACATTTAGCACATAAGTTCGTTTCAGAACACTGACTAATATTTGTACTGTTTCTTTTTTTTTTCCAAAAGGCCCTGATTAAGTTGTGAAAGAAACCAATGTCTTAAAGTTCAGCACCATGAGGAAATTACAGATGGTGCATCAAGCCCATGAGAGCCTCACTAACAGAAGGGAATGGGCCTGTAGTTATGAAAACACAAAAAGGTCTAAAAATTCCAGTGTGAATTCCATAGGCTGTTCTCAGCCCTCCAGCAAAAATTAGCACCAGGGAAATTTCTGCAGTTGAAAGCCTCAAGACCAATCTCAAGTTCTACTATTAAGTGTTAGCATCTGTGCTTATATTGTGTAGTACCTCCAGAAGATCTCTCACTGAATAAATATGATCCACCAATAACAAAGTTATTTTTTATGTTGACCTGCAGCCTCATCTGGGTAATTAGGGGACAAGTTTGTGTCGTTCAACATCTTCTGTTCCAAGGTAGCATCAGGTCACTTTCACCCCCTCATGCACACTGGCACATTAAATCCCCCATGAACTAGTTATCATAATTTGCATCTGTCTTCCTGAAGCAAAAAGTGGCCTGGGACATGTTCTTCCATTGTTGTTTATTGGTTTAGCATCTCTTGGTCCTGAGAATACTAACTTTTAAAATACAGACTCGTATATGGCAAGCATAGATGACAGTGACATATATGCTCCTGCTACGACCTTCATTTCCCTTAGCTTAAAAACTAATTTGAGTCACAACTGAGCAGCTCCACTAGCATTGCAGGGATAAGAAAGACATAACCAAGACTGAAACGATCTTCATTTGTAATTGCCCTTCTCACCCTGGCACCTTATGCAAGTATATTTTGTATTATGAGTATATTTGTATATTTGTATTCTCAGCATGTTTAACAAACAACATCTGCATTCAACTGTTTGCTTTGTTAGAAACAGCAAGACAGCAAACAGCACAACACAAGACCATCCCTGCAGGTGAAAAGGACTTGCCTCTTCCCAAAGGACCTTGATCCAGCTGCAGTATCCTGTTACCTGCATTGATTTTTGAGCGGCTGCCTGGGTTTCAATAGGATCAGATACGATCCTTCCACACTGTCCTTGTGCCAAGGCTTGGTCTGGTGTCCTGAGAGTACAGGTATTCCCCACCTCCCTGGACTGTCCTCAGCAAGACGGATGATCAATGCCTGCACAATGACAGTGCAGTGACAAAATGGCCTCTCTACTCCCTCACTTTCCTTTGGATAATTTGTTACTGTCCTTGTCTGTTTAGTGATGCATTTTATAGGGGCAGCCGATTCTTCCAAGCTTAATAATGCAGCCTAGCTGCTTTCTGACATTATCCCAACATAATCACTATAATTCCTTCTGTTTCCAATATAGGTCAAGTTCTGCCTGATTCAATAAAATACCATTTTTAAGTGAGCATCATTCATCTTAGGGTGCATTTGTCTCTTTCATTTTGGTAATTGGTCTCTATCATTTTTTGTTTGCTCTTTCACATTTTCCTTGCTCCTTAATTATCTAATCACACTATGGATCATTAAAAAGCTGAATCCCTGTTAAATAAGGTGACCATATGCAGAAACTTCTTTGCAGTTTAATTTCCATTCTTTCAGGCTACAGAATTCCTGGAGTTGAACAAAGAAGTGAGTTCTGATTTTCAGTTATAAGCATAGAAAAGAACAGGAAATAAAGGCTCTAGTTGTATTCAAATCTGAAATTGAATAAAAGTGGAAATAATTTTAAAAATAAATGGACTAACAGAGATGGTATAGGGGGCATGGGGACTGGAAATTCAATATTTTATTCTGTGGTGTATGATAACTTTTGGAATGTGGAAAACATCACCAATGTTGGAGAGGGAAACAGACAACTGTAGGTGTAAGGGATTGTACTTCTCTTTATTATTAGATGCATCTGACCCCCATCTCCAGAATGACAGACATGCAAGTCAAAGAGATTTGCAATGAACAAATAAAAAATAAATACTAGCCGCTTTTTGTGACTGTAAGTGGCTTTAGCCTAGATGGGGCCTCTCAGCCACAGGCAGAGGCTCCTCAGAAGATGAGGGTCCTAAATGTAAAGTCTTAGTTTGGAAGAAGCAGTTTTTCAGAAAGTTCCAAATATTTGCAGAAAGGATGCATGATAAAAATTGGCCTGGTCTTCCATATATTTTGGTGGGTAGTAAAAAGTTGCAAAAAGAGGTTGTATTTTGTATCAAAAAATGAAATTTGCTTAAAATAATAAAAGCTAAAATTCTGAATTTAAATTAATTTATATGTTAAATACTGTATTCTGCTTCTAGTGAAACAATAAAGTCTAAACATAAAATACAAATATATTTAGTACATGTACTGATAAATATAACATATTATTAATATTTTAATGAGTCAGAATTATGTGAATGACAACAATGCAACCTAAACTAAATTATCAAAACAAGACAAACCCAAGCTATTTAAGTCTGTTCTCTATTGAACATGTGAAAAAAATGGCATATTTCTGTGAAATATAGGGAGAGGGAAATCACATTTTTAGGGAAAATGGGTATATAGATGGTTTTGCAGCCACGTTTCCAGCAGACATTTAAAAAAAACACTCTACTTACTGTCTGATGACAATTGAAAGTTCAGCTTATACTGTACAAACAGATGAATACTGAAAGTACTCACAAGTAATTATTATATATTATTTATTCTTACTTGTATGCCCAGTGCTCTTACAGCTACACAGACCCAGCAGAAGGACTGGTGCCTTCCCAAGAGCGCAGCTGGAAGACTTTGATCTGTGACAAGCTTCCTATTCCTTCCAATAAAATAAATATAGAGCTGAGGTCTACCTCCTTATGTTCTGTTGAGAACTGCCAAATAAAATTAATACAACCCATGTCTGATTTGGCATTTTTTGCTGGGTTGGCCTAGAAGAAACTTTTGCCACCCTGAAGAGCAATTCAGGATGATGTGATTTCTTACACTGACTAAGTCTTTGACATGACTTCTTGAGGGATCATGTCTTTTGAAGATAATAACTATTTTATGTAAGTGTGCTGTGATTTGCAAGTGTATCCATGTGGAAAAAAAGGCCAACTCCACACTAGCAGGGACAGCAATTAGGGTTGTGAGCTCCTGAAAGAGCAGCCACTAGCTTTTAGTTGACTTAGAAGATGACTGAAATCAGAATATGAGATGAGGTTGCTGTGCAAGAGGTGATTTTAAAAGTAGTCAAGGAATGATTCAAATAACAAGTGAAGTGGAAAGAGAGCTGTCTTAAGGAAAAGAAAGCATTGAACTTTAGATTTTCCCTATCATTTTATTTTCTGCACTCCAATTCATGGAGGCCCAGGAGACTTCATAATTTCTCCAGAGTCTCTGCCTGTATAGAGGAGCTTCTGCAAGCATAACAGCCTCTTGATCTGGACACAGAGAGAGTCTGACCTCAGGTGCTGGGGGAATTGGAGGCAGACTTTTTCTGCTGTTTCACTGCCATTTGTAATAGTGTGCATGTGACTAGTGCTCCAAGGTATCAAAAAGTTTGTCTACAACACCTGTTAAATATGGAAGCTAGCTGGGTTACCAGATCAGACTCATCCACCACAGATGTATATACATGGGAAGCAGGAAAACTCAGGTTTGCTGGATGCTTTAGCCTGTACCAAACATCTACCTCGGGTGGACTGTGCTGCCTAGGACTGTCAGGGCTGAGCACACAGCAGCCCAGTCCAGCTGTCCTGCATGGAGCTCTGCTGAGGCCCGAGCATGTCCTGCTGCAGCAGAGCAGACTAGTGCTTCTCAATGCTTAGGGACAAGATCCACTGAGTTGTCTTTGTTGTTCTCACCAGAGGAAAGGGGGAAAATTGCCAGCAAGACACAATAGGTTTCCCTCTTCTAAAATTTTCTGTCTCTGGTGCCCAGAGGACACCACCAGGGGACTGTGAGGGCCATTCATTATCTCTCTGCAAGATGTCCAATGAAGTATTGGGACAAATCAGACACTCTCCAAACCCTGGAGAAACCTGCTGTAATTCTGCATTTTTCTGGAAAACACTGTGGTGTTTGCTTTTGTTTGGAAGAAGCTGCTTCTTTCCACTGTGACCTGTTTATATAAGAGGACAGGATAAACCAGTTTCCAAAGATGCTCTTATTTTCTTCGATGCTGGCTCCCTTCCTCCATTTAAGTCTGCTTTGAATACGCCTTTTAAGTCCACCAATGAGTACATTTATCACATTTCCCAAATATTTCTTTTGTAATTCACTGACTTGAAACTGTTCTGGAAACTGCCACATTATACTAAACAATTCTTTTAAGGCGAAGATATCTGGGGTGGGGAGGGAAAAAAGACATTTATTTTCATAGAACTGTTCCTTTTTCTTCAGGCTTTCAAGATTTATTTTTTTTCCTTAGAGCTCAAAGTAACCAAGAGTAACTAACCGAAACTAAATCAATAATTTAATTAAAAATAATAAATGAGGAAAATAAGATTTATCACTAAAAAGGGAGAAACCACCTAGCTTTCATTCTGTCTAGTAACATTTTTAGTAATATAATCAGGCTAAAACAGGTGAATTTAGACATTCTTGGGGTGAACAGGAAAATATAAATATCTCTTTGACCAACGGTCATCTCCTTCTAAGGGACTGAAAAGATTAAACTGTTCAGATTGCATAAAGCAAATGTGTGCATCATAATCCCATAAGGGCAAGAACGGGTAATAATGCTTGGAGCACATGAATTTTCACATGAAATATTCTAAGACAGAGCTGCTGGAAGCCTCTTAAGGCAACAATGGCTATAAATTCGTATATTACATGTAAATAACCTTGCTGTCAACAAACACAGGGAAATTTTTAATCACAATAATTATTTTAATCTTTTCCCAACTTAAAAAATAACAGAAAGGAAACTGGGGACTTGTCTTCTAGTTTTGTATTTGTTGTTAGTGGTACTGTGTGCTCAATACAGGCAGCAGTGCAGTAATCAGAATGAGCCTGTTTATCCTGCCAGCTGCTGACATTCGCCCCGTGCTTCCCCCATCTTCTTAGGCTGCACCTGGGCCCCTCTGATAACTGGTCCCTGGTGTAGTTGCATGCTGAATAGCTACATCATTTCTTCTCTCACCTTTCCATCTCCTCCTGTCTTGACTGAAATGCCACCATTTTCACAATGGTGGCATTTCGATTATTTTCTGTCCTCATCAAGAATTACAATAAATGCTGTTATTCCTCACTGATAATGTCTGCTTGATCCAAATGTGAAAAGAGAGGCTGTATGGTCCACATCTTGGTCATCTCTTACCTCTCACTGCAACTTGGTTCTCTGTAGCTTCCTCTCATACAGCTACCTGTTCTTTCTGAAGAGGAGCTGGGGAAGAAGAAGTCTGCATTGCATATTTTCCTATGAATGTATGCACCCTCGTGGCCTTTTCCATATTTTTGTCTCTGTTTTTGCATGAGATTAAAGCACCTCAGTTCTGAAGTTCTCCACCTCATTATGCTCTAATCAGCAACTATTATCCATGAAAGAGAAACTGATTATTTTTCTGACTAATTCCAGAAAACATCAGTTCGCTATTCAGCATCCATGAAATAGGAAAGCAGAAGGCTAAAAACTAGTAAGAAAGGAGTAGGAAATAGAAAACATCAGTAAGTCTTTGCCAAAGTCTGCAATGCACACACACCTAGAAAACTGCAAGGAGTTTTGATAAATCAGTGTTTAAAAGGATACAGTGAAACTAGAACAAATACAAAATTACATAAAATAATATTTTTAAAATATATAAATTTATGATTGCCACAGAGAAGATGAATGAGGAATAATTACTGACTGTTTTTCACAGTACTGAGAGACATCAAATGTCTCTCAGTACATCTCACAGGACTGAGGGACATCAAATGAAATGATCAGGTGACAGGTTAAAAAAAAGGAAATACTTCACAAGCTGTTTTTAACTTGTGGAATTCATTGCCACAGCATGCTGCAAAGGGTGTTGAGAAAGCTGAAAATACAAGTTTGCTCAAAAAGGAATTAGAAAAGTGATTCGAAATAAAGCCTACTAAGACCATTAGACAGAAAGGTATAGTTACATTTGTTTGTGAAAATTCCTAAACATTATCATTCTTATTTTCTTTCCTTCCCTCTTGCTGGGACTCCTTTTCTTCTCCTCTTCCCCTCCTACAGGCCACTATTCCTACTGCAATCCTCCCCATCCTTCACCTCTTTATAGGAATTCCTGGGTACTGATTTGTCCTGAAAACACATCATGATAAGACTTATACTTTTAGTGTATATGTCATGACCTGAACTGAAACATCAACTGGTTTTCTGAAGGTTTCATCATTTTTTAACATTTGCACACTGGTAAGAATGCCTCCAGGGATGAAGAAATGTGACTGTATCTTCCAGCTTCATAATATCATGCCTACATCTCGCTTTCTTGTAGCAGCAGAGATCAATATGAAAACAAAAATAGGAGAAAGAAATAAGAGATGGATGGGTGCCCTCTGCATTCAGCATTGATCAAGAGAATGAGTTTTGCTTCTGAGTTAATGCAGAACAGGTATGACAATGATGGAGATTTCTGAAATCCTGATCAGAAGAGCTTTCATGGAAAGGAGGCTCCATGCTCATGCCAGAGAGGGATGCTTCTGATGGAGGGTGCAAAAATATGGCCCAACATCTATCTGGTGACAGGACAATCATGTGGCAACTGAGCGTGGCACCTGGCACTCTCTGTCAAGCAGCCTGACACACCCATCACCCAGTGACAGCACTGATCTCTTAATTAACGTCATGGGCGTACATCTAGCCACTCCAAGCCAGCTGCCACTGCTGGAACAAACCATCCAGCCAGCAGCTGGCTCTCTGCTGTGTCTGAAGTGTCTTTCTGCAAGAATGTGGCAGAGCCTTTGTGGAAGGAAAAGGGGCACAGATAAAGTGGATCTTGTCAAGGTCTCACGGGATCCGGGCTGCGAGCCTGGTGAGCCTGCATTTTGTGCTGCTTCCCATTCTGTGCACAAGGCAGAGGAGAGCACTGACAAATGGAGGCTTCTCCAACATGCTCAGTACATATTTTATGGCCAGATAAGGCTAATAGGACTGAATATTATTGAATCACTCTTACCACCCCAGATTATCTGGCCTAACCTATTGATTGATCTCAGTACCTGTTGCAAACATGTATCCTCATGAACAAGCAACCATTCATTGATGTGGCAAATTATAAATATGTTTATGTGATGAAGAAGTAGGCAGATTTTCCTTAACATATGAATACATTGGTGCCAGACTCTTTTCAGTGGTGCCCTGCGACAGGGTGAGGAGCAATGGCCATAAACTAAAACTCAAGAAGTTTCACCTCAACATGAGGAAGAACTTCTTTACATTGAGGGTGGCAGAGCACTGGAACAGGCTGCCCAGAGAGCTCGTGGAGTCTCTCTCTCTGGAGACATTCAAAACCCACCTGGAAGTGTTCCTGTGTCACCTGCTCGAGGTGACCCTGCCTTGACAGGGGGGTTGGACTGGC
>NW_008236217.1:3354114-3363929 GCF_000691975.1 Corvus brachyrhynchos | reverse complement strand
CACCTGGAAGTGTTCCTGTGCCACCTGCTCGAGGTGACCCTGCCTTGACAGGGGGGTTGGACTGGATGATCTCCAGAGGTGCCTTCCAACCCTAACTATTCTGTGATTCTGTGATTTTCCACAGTTACAGAAATTAATATATACGCCCTTATTCCTAAAGAAGTACATATATACAGTCAGCTATTTTGTCCATAGTCTTTACTTATTATTTTTTCTCAGCAGAACCAATGTCTCTTTACTTAAACAACTGGACAAAAGGTGCCCAGTACTGAACACATCTGTTTAACAAGCTTTGTAAGATAAATCTTGCAGAATATATATTTGGAAGTACATTTCCAAGACAGCTAAATGCTCAAGTTTTTCTTTTAGCTTTCAGTGTGCTTTTGTGTATTTCAAGATCAAGGAGATTTATGGGATTTGAGCTTGCTGAACTAGAAGAAAGGGGACAGTGTTACAGCCAACAGCTGATGATTTGACCTCTGCTCATCTTTGTAGAGTCTCTGCTTGGAAAAAGAGGAGTTGAAATTAAACAAAGATGGCTAAAAAGTATAAATCCAGCTACTTTCATCATACAGTATATTTGGGGCTACAAAATTACTGAACATTCAAAAATAACCCTAGTAAGTGTCCTTGGAAAATAATTGTATCAAATTATTAATCTACATTTAATAAATTGGTTTGACTTGTACTGCAGCTGCCTGCAGCAAATACCTACTTTACAAAGAAGTTCAAGACTCCAGAGTAATGTAATTTACATACCAGTCTTTAAGTACTGCTAAGACTAATTGTCTTTGGGAGAGGGGTATAATACTGTCAGTGTGTTCCCAAGGTATCACCTTGTTAGTAAGTGCTGAAGTGGTTGAAGATATCCAGGATGCCAAAGTGGATGGGAAGTTTTCCCGGAGAAGACAATTGTCAGACACCTAGTAGCAGTAACTGAGGATGGGACAAAATTATGAACCCGATTTTGCCTTCTTTCTAGAAGGCAATGACCTGGGTTACATAGGAAAATGGAGCCCCAGGAATGACAGGTACAGAGTTACCCAGGGACATTCCTTGGTGTTTCAATGGCTATTCAGACCATGCCTGTAAGCACAGTACAGCTTGAGAAGGAAGGCTGAGTTTACAGAGCAATGTGATTTCCCCTCTTTAATGGGTAAGGAATCACAGTCAGAAGAGAATGTTCCCACTGCAATTGTAGCAACCCACTAATAAGGATGACCAGAGGGGAAATCACGCCATGCAATATTTTTTTTTAAGAGTAATTACTATAAATCCAAAAACCTACAAGATATTTTCATGTCATCAAAGTCAGTCAGTTCATGATTCCTCATTGCTCCACAAACACACACCAGGGAGTGATATTGATTGGTAATATTTTTCTATATTTTGAGCATGGCAGGGGGAAGAGGATTTAAAAAAAACTCCAATAAAACAAAACAGAAAGAGCAAGCCACCACGAGGAAAGACTCCTAAAATCAAATATCCTACCAGGGAAACCTTACAAGGAAGATTAAGTCCATGAGCCTGTGCTAAGTTGAATTAGTGGCAAAAACCCATACTGGTCTGGATGAGACAGGTGGGCCAAATGGGAGACAAAATAATTCAGGGCTGTGTGTAAAGGAAATGCAGGGAACCAGTGTGTCCTCAGCCTACAGTCAGCAAAGGAAGCTCTCATCCATGACAGCAGATTTCCCAGACAATAGCTGTGCAAAATGGAGAAGATGAAGGAAAATGAAGCTGTGGTATAAATCAGGAGAATAACACCATATTTCCTCAGGTTGTTTGTGCAATCTTCTCTAGGGACTTATCTTATACAACACTTTGAAAAGGCAGGTGGCCCAGGTGAGGAAAAGTTAAGCAGACACTGCAGTGCACAAATGAACAGTTTGACAGCGAGCAGACGGAATATTTTGTGTAATACCTATCTTAAGCTTCAATAACTCAACTGGCATTCAGAAGTGTTTCTCTTCTTTCTCTTTCTTTTATACTAGACTCCATGTTACAGAGTAACTTTGAAGGAGTAATAATTAAGTACCAGACAAATATCAATGTCCCTCCAAAATTTAGTAAAATTCCCTCCAAAATTTAGTAAAGCCTTTACCCACTGTGGTTTTTCATCTACCTCATGAAATTAAGCAGACTAGGACATGACACATGAAGCACTGACAGATTTATAGCCATAGCTGAATTTCCATGAAGATTCTGCTGCTTTAAGCATACACAGCTTTGCCAAAAAAAACAATCTCAGGAAAAAAGTAGTCTCCTAGCAGGACTTTTTTTGCATATATATAAAAAAGAAAATGAAAAAAGTTGTGTTTTCTTTGTCCCTTTTTGGAGAAAGCAATGGGGAAGGCTGATACCCTGATGACATAAAAGGTGCCTATTTCAATCCAGGCCAATGTGCTCTGCCTGATTTTTGTAGATTTCTGATAGCTGGACAATGCCCTGATGGAAAAACCATGGTAAATCTCCAGACAAACTACAACTTGAGTGTTTGACCGGTGACAAAGTACAATAATAAGTACAAAGACAGAATTGATCTCTACAAGTAGTCTCTGATTATTCAAGAAGAGCAACTCCCAAGCAAAGCCACTAGGAGATGTTCCAAGATCTGAGAAATGGACTGCTCTGCCATGAAGCCTCAGTGAGCAGGAAGTAGCTCCCCACCATGGGATGACTGAGATACAACAAGAAAGAGTGGCTTTCTAGCTCATATGTTGGATTTAACCTCTAGGTTGGTACTGTCAGGAAGAAGACAATGCAGTACCTGAGGCATTGCTGGCAGCTCTCTGCAATGGCGATCCATTCAGTGATCCACCATGTAGCAGTGACACGGCACACATGGAAGAGTGGCCTTCCAGCTTGAGGTTGCTGCATCTGGTCACCAGCACTGCTTTAATGCCTCTCAGACTACATAGTTTCCCTGCAAAAAAAAAAGGGGTCAGAGTAGGATTCCATCACATAACAATGTTCTCACATTTTCTTAAGTCAGCTGGAACAGGCGTTTTAAACAAAATATTAGGCTTCTTTTGAAATCTAATCAACCCAACACACAACAAGGTCGCCGAACGATGAAGAAACAAGGGAGTTTGCCAGGGCATGCCCATCTGAATGAAAGTGACAGTCATTCACCAAACTAAGCTACACAAATGCCGAAGGGAGAACATAAATCTGACACAAAAGCCAATTTGCATTATTTCTTTTGGTTTTGTAAAATTATTTTCAGCGTTACTTGGAGGGAACTTCTAAAAATGCATTTCAATTAATAATTTTCTCCATCTTGCAGTACCAAAAAATCTGATTTTTATCTTGACAACACTCTTTGGAAATGTTCCTCTTTTGAATCGCAACTGCAAATCTGGAGAAAAACTGGCATGCAAATAAGCCATTTCTGACAGAAGATCACAAACATTTTTTTTCCAGATGTCTTTTAAATATCCTATTTCTAACAACATTACAAGCTATTTAGAGACCTCAGCTTCTGGAATTGGTAGCTTTCAGTGGTGCATCTCAGAACAGAAATTCCGAGTGTGCTGAGCCAGCAGCCAGTTCCATGCCCTGAAAGGACCACTTGATGGGCCAAATCCTGAGAGCTGGGAAGTGTTTGTACATTTCATTCACTGCTGCAGCTGTTCAATTACCCTCAAGATCAAAACCCACTTATTTTGTGATGGCTGAACATTCACCCTTTGCTTGGAAAAAGAAAATATCTCCCATGGTGGGGGCAGATGTCAAACAGAAGGTATTTTTGAGATTAACAATTATTTTTGTTAATGAAAATAGACTGTCACTCTTCTTCGCTGCTCCCTCACACATTTTCAGTATTGCCCCCTTTTATGATCAAAGTTTGACTTCTGAAAGCCTCCTTTTGCTACAGCTAATTGGGACCTGATCTACTTCCTGTTTGCACTAATTGAACAGAGTGGGTAAACTCTCCTAATTTAATGGTGACTAACAGACATCTGCCACAGTCTATGACTAATATTACTCTGCTTTTGTGGGAAGATGTGATTCCATTTCAGATCTTTAAGTGATTCAAATCACCCTATACAGAAGATATTTTGCCTTTTCAGCCTTTTTTTTCCTCTCTGGAAAGAAACTGGATCCCATAAAAATGTGATGAAGGGGGCTGCTCTTAACCAAAACATAAATTAATCTGTTCGGTGTCTGATGAAATGCAACAGAACATAAGTCTAATCTCACTTTGCCAACCTGTACTGCTTTGCAAGGACTACCCGTTTCAATAGGTTTAAAATTGTCTGTCAAGTTATGAGAAGGTTTAGCACAGGTTATCAATGGGTTGGAGCCTATTTAGATAACGCTAATCAATGCATCTTGGCAACTGCAAATCCTGGTGGCTTTAAAGGGCATATTACAAAAACATGCTAGAAACCAGAATGCATTTCCCTGTAGAAAATGAAAATGATGGTAGATGACAAAGATTAGCAACTTGAGGAACTGGTTTTGGGCATTATGGCTCATCTACCTACTCATGGATTATGTTTTCTGTCTCCAAGAAGAGGCCTTCATAATGTTAGTGTATACTTGGGGCCTCTTTTCAATAACATCATATCCTAATTTTATTATATTATTATTCTAAACATTAATGGTTTAATAATAATAGTATACATATGGTAATTTAAAATAAATAATTAATTATTAAATATTTATTATAGAAGATGAATGTTTGCACTATTTAATGATTTTATCACTTTACTTCTGAGTTGGAAAGGTAAATTAACAAGTTGATACGCGGAAAGAATGAGCACATTCTGCAGCTGGAGAACCCTCCAGTTTGAGCTGCAATGGGAAGACGACAGTGTAATCTGTGGAGCAAATAGAATATGGCTGTACCCATGCACTCAGGCAGGCAGACACCTGACTTGGCAGCTGAGGCATCCTTCAAGAAAGATCTCAAGAAAGCGAACTTGGGAATCTGCAGACCAGTGGTGGTAAAGCAAGGATGGCCATGGCAAAGCAAATGCTATGCAAGACAGCAAACTGGGAACCAGCCTGGCTGGGATCCCGTTCTCTAGTCACCTCCTTCATGTGTTGCCACAACACAGCTTTCCCTGAAAATCCTATTATGTTTTTACCGAGCTAATGAACAAATATAGGATAAGATCTGAAATTGTAATTTGCAGCAAACAGGTTTCCAGATGGTAGAAATACAGGTAGGTTTGCATGTGTGATTTGCATGATAAGGAGTGTTCTCACAGACCTGACTGTGAGTTGTAGGTCACAAGGAGCAAAGTTCCTATCTCTAACTGGGCATCAAGCCCTGCAAACTTAATAATCCCGTAGCGTGTTTTAATAGAATTAACTAGCTAAACAAAGAGCTTCCAGATGGTACCACACTACCAGTCCCAGGGACTTTCTAGGTTCAACTCCCATATTGATCAAAAGTGAAACTTGATCTACACTGCAGGGCACACAGGCTGTTGTAGAGCATTGCCTTAAGGACTGCAGCCTTTAACAGGGCTCCCCTGAGGCTCTGCCTTACTGGCTCAGGTCTTACTGTGAAGTGCGTGCATGGGGTCAGCCCTTCTAAAAGTCCATTTCAAAACTGCATGCTTTTCAATGGAAAAGTAAGTGCAGCCCTACAGCACTCTGATTTTTGAGTGACAGCACAGCTCTGTGCTTCTAGCCTACTGCACTTAGCTTCTGCTTCACACCCATACCAGAGAGGAAGGAAGGGCTTTTGCAGACCATTGCAGGACACACTATGGACCCTCCATAAATTATTGATTAAATAGCTGATTTTCCATGCATGCATGAGAAACACACCTTATCTTTCCCTTTGGAGCTTAGGTGAGACTTGTTCATAATACAGCTTTTGCTAAAAATGTACTGGGCATGCATGAAACATGATTTCCAAGGGCTCTTAATCTGAAAATCAAGTGCTCATCACTGAAGCACTGAAATTTCTCTCCTAGATTTTAAATTGCAGTCCACTTTTGCTTCAGTATTAGAAGAATCAAAAATCACCTCTCCCTCTCATGCTATAAGAAAAAACCCATACTTGTTCCATATCTCTCATTTGAAAAGAGCAGCTTGCTTTTTCCCTTGATTTTTGGGTCAAGATCATACTTGGGAAATGTTAAACATCAAACCAAGAAATACAGGGTTCAAACAATACAAAGCAGTTGGAAAACAGAAAGCAAAAAGGAAATACCTAGACAAGCATTTTTATTGTACCCAACTTGCCACATGCTGTAAATACTTCACGAATTTAAAAGAAAGACAACAACCCACATATATTATCAATGTTACTTCCAACAGGAGAGTTGCAGGGAGGATGAGAAAGAGCTCCACAACAACCTGCATAGAGCACTATATTATGCAGGGCAGAACAGTGGCAAATCAATCCCTACTGAGATGCTTTTCCCTGTGCCGTGCAGCAAGACATGTAACAGAAGCCTCTGTGGAAGGGTGTGCGGAGCACTGTAACAGGACAGGTTGTGGTCATATAGATTTCAACCCTGCAAAGTAGGGACATCAAATGGTGATGTGCTTGAGAACCAGCCTGAGCCATGAGCTCTCCCAGGGATGGGGCAGTCCCTCCCTACCCTCTTCCCAAGGGCTTGGGAGGAAACAGTCCACTGGCTCCAATTCATTATTGTTTTCAGTCTTGACGAAGATTTTTCCCCAAGTTCCTCTGTTCCTCTGAGGCCATGCAATAATGGAAGAGGGAACTGAAGCCTATTGGCCTAACACTGGATAAACAACTCGACTGACTCTACAGACTCCTTTTAGTGAGGCACTGAGATGGAAGACAGTTTGAAATTCAGATTCCAGGGTGCACTTTCAGAACAAGTGATTAGAAAAGAATAATTTTGTAATCTAATTAGATATTATTCCATCTCAGTGTATTTGTGCTATGGAAGGCACACACCAGGGCTTAGTTCTACAAACTCCATGAAATCAATAGGAAGTGAAGAAGCTGAGACAGAAATGTCAATATTCTGTTGGATCTAGGCCAAGGCTTGACAGTGTAAATATGGTGAAAGATGGCACAAGATCCTTCCACAAAGAGATAACTATGAAAAATAAGTTACTGAGAAGTGAGAAACAAGAGATTTCCCACTATCATAGTCTTAACCATGAAGCTTTTCATGGTCAGAAGGAGTGTACCAAAGGCATCTTTTCTGTTGCAATAAAACCAGAAAACTTAAAGGAAAAAAACACCAAACATTTTCTCTGTAGACAAATTAAAAGTGAATCCACAGGTTACCATGGCTACAAAAGTCCATTTACTCTAGTAGTGTTTTCTAGCAGCTAAACACAAGTTTAAGTGATTAAGGAGAAAACACAGTTATGTTTATAACATTCCATTAGGTTTACATAATTAGATCTTTCAACTGCAAACCACCACTGGTGACGGTTTTCTTGACTGTTCATAAAAGCCCAGTGGACTGATGTAACCATTTTTAGAACCATCCATTGTATTTCTGCACCTCTGCAATCATTTGGGATCAAATGACTACTAGCATGTCATACATGGCAATTTTCACAATCCAGAACACTCATTTTGGGTTACAGTAATCCAATTGGCAGCTTCTGTGGATGGTTGGAGGGGTACACAAGAAAAGCTAATTCTTAGACCATAAGGCAAGCCAAAACCTTAGGCATGCAGCCCTGTGTGGGAGCCTCTACAGTCCTGCCTCCTAAAAGTAATCTTCCCATACATGCATGAGAGACTAAAGCCGTTTCTCTGCTTGTGGGACAGGCAGAAGAGGGACTTGTCATTTTATACACTAAGCTGAAAGAGGAGAAATTTCCATCAAAATAAACTGCATGTGTGTATGGCAGCAGACTCCGTCATTAAAATGTCATGTTGGATTGGTAGGTGAAAGGATCAGTCCCATCTCTCTCCATCAATGCAGTGATCTCCTCCCAGAACTCTCATGTCCATCACTCTCTTAAAAAAATGAAAACTGAAGTTTTGGCCATTAGGAGGGAGGGTCCTGGCAGTGTGCATCAGCCAGCTGTGATGGGAGCCTGTTTTTGGCACAAAGCATGCAAGAGTTGGGAGACATTGTCTTTGCTGCAACCCACGGACAGAGAGGGCTCTGTGGGTTTCTTCAGTCTCTGGACTGTTCCCATGAGTTCTTTTACTGGGAGCCCATTCTGATAAACTTCTCTTTCTGTCCTGGGCTTCGGAGCAGTCCTTGTAGCTGTTGTGTTTCACAGAAAAGAAGCAGCAAATTGAAGACATTTGAGTGTCCATGGACACTTTCATAGAAGCTGGGTGCTGAGGTGAATTCTACATCACCTGGATGGACACCTCCATCCTTCCAAAAAATCAAAAGTGTATTTCAATGTCCCTATACAAAGAACCTGTCAACATATTTGAAGTGGCTTTTTTCAGTCTTAACCATTGTGTGAGAAGATCAACAAAGGGCATCCCTATTTTTTTGTTTCATGAGAACAGCATATAAAACAGACAACATTTGTGAAGAAGAGTCTGTGGTTTTCTACATGCCATCCCAGCAAACTGGATTCATGATGTTCAAGCTGGTCACTCACTACCAGCAAGAAAACTCATGCCTTCCCATCATGGTACTCTGAAGACACAGGGTGGCAAAGATAGATTAAAATGATACCTTGGCCTACAGAGCTCTGATTTCTGGTGACCAGTGAGATGAAAGGAAGCCAGTGCAATGCTCAACTGACAGGCTACATCGGCAGAGATTGCAACTAAAAAAAAAAATCCATTTGTATATCAACTTAGTAATTTTTTAATATCATCAATAAGACACTTGACATTTTTGAAAGTAGAAATGCAACTTAAATCTCAGCCTTCAAAATACACAGGGCTTTCCTGTTTACTTAAAGATGCACAGAAGATGGATTCTTTTCTCTGGATTTGCCTGTATACATTATATAGAACTTTAAAGTTTTAATGAAGCCATTGCAATTAAAAAAAAACTGAATAGGATGTAAGATTAATCTTTTAAATACCTACACAATCCAGCTTTTATAATTTTCCATGTTGTGCTATAGTCCTTGAGAATCATCAGAAGGCCATTAATCTTCCTTTTTTAAAGACAGAAACATTCAGTGTTATAAAATTTGTTAAATCTGTAGCACTAACAGATCTTCAGACCAACCTAAACGGAAAGTTTGCATCAAAAAATGCAAATTGTTGGGGAAGATGAAACAGGAAATCCTTGGAAATATGATTGCCTGACAAAAGATTTTGGGAATATGAAAACTACAGGCAACATCGAAATGAAAGCCACTTTTGAAATACCAGGTCTTAGTTACTAAACAACTAGAAAACAATGGTATGGCCACTGAAGTAATCCCCTTTTGATTGAACAATACCCTCTGCTAGCAGGCAGGTCCAAGGGTCAGAGCAGACCCTACTAGCTCAGCAGAAGGGGTCCAAAGAGTAGTTTTTAGAAGTTAAGATGTAACACTCTATGGTAATATAAGAACTCTTATAGGCTGTATGTAAATGCTATAGGATTTGTATCTTGTATTAGATTGGTTAGTGACAATTAGAATATTCAGTACAGAAGATGATTTATTGTATTGTAACCAGGACTTCAGACATTCTCATTCTCTCTTCTCACTTCTTACTTCTACTTCGATTCTCACTTCTCAATTCTCTTCTATTCATTCTCTCTCTCTCACCCGTTCACTCTCTTGCTCTCTTGGGCCTGCTCAGAGCTGAGTCCAGCAGCTCTGAGCAGTGCCCCAATACCCACGCCCTTTACAATAAACCGGCTGTGTCCCGAGACCTGCCTATAGAGATCTCTCGTCTCCATCCGGTACCGTCTACGTCCGGCCGTCCCCCCCGGGCC
>NW_008236217.1:3353143-3353945 GCF_000691975.1 Corvus brachyrhynchos | reverse complement strand
ACTCTTCATTTTGAAAGCACTGCTGTGAAAGGGTAGGCTCGATAGCTGCTATTGCGGTTGACAAGGGAGTGAAGGACTGTCGTCCTAATGAGTGTTTGTACAGTAACCAGCACAGCGGTATGCCAAATCACAAATAATAAACCCTGATCAGAGATTTCAAACATTCCTGTAACATCAGACAGACCATTCTGACTGCTGCACAACCAGGGACATCAGCTGCTGTATGAAATCCTTAGATTACTCCAGGGATACTACTGAGTCATGTTTAACTAACCCGGTCACGGCACGGGTGTTTTCACTTGCCTCGTTTTTCTTGTGCCACGATATTGCTTTTAAATCAGCGGCAATTTTGGAAGAATGGTTACTTCACATAAGAAACCAAACCACGCACTGGAGGCGCTGAGCCCCACACCCTGAAGAGAGCTGGACAGGCAGGAGCGCGTGTATGTCCCACGGCCAGTGCAAAGCCTGCACGGAGCCCAAGCCGGGTGGTAGGGCCTGCCAAATGCCAGGTGTCCCACAGCCCTGTGCTCCAGCACCTTCCCCACTTTCCTTCAAGGGCTGCCCCGGCGCTGGAGCTCTGTGTCCTACTAGGGGGCAGCGACACGAGGGCCCCCCCTGCTCACGCTGTCCTCCATGACGAGCTGTGTGGCCCCGGCCACGCTGTCGGGGCTCGGACCCACCGGGTTAACACCTCGGCGCCTTTCTCCTCCCAGTCCGCGGGAGCCCTTCACCCTCTCCCCGCACGGCGGGCGGTACTGAGTGACGCGCAGGCACCGCGGCCAGCGCTCCTGCCTCCGCC
>NW_008236217.1:3316194-3352022 GCF_000691975.1 Corvus brachyrhynchos | reverse complement strand
TGTCTGGCCGCAGGTGCCCAGGGCTGGGCGCGCCGGTGCCGGAGAGCCCGGCCGCGGAGGTGAGCGGGAGGGTGAGGAGAGGCCGCGTGTGCTTAGTCACAGGCATCCCCTCCCCAGCGGGGAGCAAGGTTCCCCATGGAATGAGGACAGGCGCTGCCCCGAACAGGGTGGGTGCCTAGCCCCCCGCCGTGGCTCCGCTCCGGTGTGCGGCTGGCTCCTCGTCCCCACTCATAGGTGGGGAAAGCCGCTGGTCAGGGCACTGCGGGTCACCTGCCCTGCGCTGTGCAGTAGGGCTCTGGGATTGGGACTGGGATTCCCCCTGGCTGCAAGGTTTCCTGTGCAGCCGTCCCTAAACTTAACCCTCCTTGTGTGGCTTTTGGCCAGAGCGCATACCAAGAGAGTGGTGAAATGACACAGCGCGACCTACAGCAGCAGTGCGCTGCACGGAGATCTCCGCGGAATGGCTTGTGTAGCAAGTTGCACCATTGGTTTGCCGAGGGAGCCATTATAACATATATCTGCAGGCCTCGACAGCCAAGTTGACTGTGTAGCAGATCAGCAAGGCATTGCAAAAAAAGATTAATGGTTATGAAAAGCTGGGATGTGAAATTCAACATGTGCATCTCAGACGAGGATGGGATGATTGCTGTCAATTGAGTGGGCAGTTTGCCTGTCCTAAGGTTGCTTCTCTTTGCTTTTTTTCGGTAGTGTTTAATTCCTTCATTTGGCTGCTAAAAGTAAATGGCCAAGAATGCTGCTGCACTCGGTGTAGTGTGCTGAAATTTGTGCAGTGGGGCAGGCAGAGACCTATCTGAGGAAGCAGCTTGGGATGGTTGGGGAGGAAGGTGGAGCTAGCACTGAAGCCCAGAGAAAGTTCAGTTCTGCTTCTGACAAATGTCCAGATAGAAGCTGTGTTTGCTTCTAGAAATATCTGAACCTTGTAAAATGTTTAAAAATCGCTGTTATGTGCCTCTATAAAGAACTCCTGAGTTTTATTGAAGGTTCTTATTCATAAACATATCTAAGATGACATTCTGGACTATAAGCTTCATGA
Organism: Corvus brachyrhynchos; assembly: GCF_000691975.1. Taxonomy (NCBI): domain Eukaryota; kingdom Metazoa; phylum Chordata; class Aves; order Passeriformes; family Corvidae; genus Corvus; species Corvus brachyrhynchos. Next base: position 3,350,968 of record NW_008236217.1, on the reverse strand, counting down.
TGTGATGGTATTTCAGCATTGGTTCTCGTCTAATTTCTCTGCCTTTGATAGCTTATTTCATCATATCATTACTTTATAGTAATACCCTTTTTAATACAGAACTGGGATTAGTGCTTTAATACTGGTTTGGAAAGGAATTGAGTTGATGAACTGTTAATTCAGGAATTCATATTTCCTTTGATATAAAGGAGTCTGATTAATGGTTGACAGGGACAATGCAGATGTCTCTTGAGGAAGGTGTATGGATATTGCTGTGAATATTTCCTTCCACTAATAGATGCAGAAGAGGATACTTCTGCCCTTTCATTCTGTTGATTGTGATGATGATGATAGATGCTGCATGCTCTTCATAGAATGGTAATTTGGTTTGGCTAAGTTCAGGTAATGTAGTGATTTGATATGTGGGAAACATTTACCATCTGTGATATTTTTATTTTTGACTACTCAAATTCCAAGCTATGGAAACTACTGCATTGTATATAACTAAGCTCTTATAAATCTAGTCTGTAGATTGACTGACTTTAGGCAGGTATCATCATCGGAGTCATGCTAAACATACTTGTGCTGGCACCATTGTTGCTTCATGGGACAGCATTCTGACCCAAAAGTTTGTATCTATACCTGCTGAGGAAGAGGTCTTCACTGAGCTCCCTTGCAGTGACAGCTTGTCTTTCACTCCCTTATGGAGTACAGCAAGAAATACAGGGTTAGACAGAGCACTAAGAAAACTGTATTCTTGGTTCAAATGTATTGGACGTAAGATCCTTTCTCTCTAGGTTCTGAGATTAAAAGGAGTAGGTTTACATGACACTGAGATAAAAATTACCTTTGGTTAGCACCAAAACTTCAGAGTGTGGCATTTTGGTGAAAATCTCAAGGTTTGGTTAGGGGCAGGTACTTGATATCATCTGATGTCAGAAGACAAATGTCTCATGAGACTTCAGCCTCATTGATGCTGGAGATAAATTCTTGAATCAGACTAGGATCAAACCTACTGTCAAGCTCTTTGGTTTGGGAGACTGCTCCTTCATGAAAGGGATTGTGTGGAGGAGGAAAAGGTTTGAGTTAGTTAATGAGAATGAGCTAGAGCTCCCAAGAGGAAGAATAAAGAGCCACTTATAAAGCTTGTGGTCTTTTTAACTACAAGTAGAAAATACTATTGCTTCCCTTTTTTCTTTTGAATAAATTGCTTATTACTACTTTTCCCTTCCCAGCCTCAATATTGAACTTACGTCTTTAATTCTAGGGATGGGTACAATACTTTTTAATCTTGAGCACAGACAGGCTGATACTTCATCCCAGAAATACACTCAAGACCCAGATGTGCTGGGGGCTGCTGGCAGTGTGTTAGATGGTTGAGTATGTCCTCAGTCTGCAGTCAGTCACCGCATGTATGCATGGTGATGCCTGCCTTGCTTGTGTGGCAGGTTCTGACAAACTGGGAAAGGTCTGGCTTGACTTATGTGTGAGGAGATAAGTGCATTGCTATGCAACATGGTGCTGTTTGTGTCCCAGATTTTTGTTTTCTGCCCCTTCTTCAGGGGTCTCCAGTTCCTGTTGTTCCTGTTCCATATAATAAAAATAGTGGGTGCTTAGATTCCCTGGGGGAAAAAAAAGCCAACGTTAATAGCTTTAGCTGACTTCCTTTGTTGAAATCCAAAATAGCTGTTAACTTTAACATAGAGGTTAGAACAGATGGCTTGCTGGCACTTTGTGTTACTTCCTGTTAAACTATTTTGCAAATCACTCTTTTAGTTGGTGAGAAAATTCCCAACCATATGATTTGATACCCTCATTTATAAACTGGTAACTTGTGGCACTGTGTAGTTCTAATTAAATCAGGTTGAGGAAACAAGTGTCTGCTACAAATATTAAAGCAGTAATGTAAGTTCTGAGGTACTGGGATGTGAGTAATGGATAGGAGATCTTGGGGAAGTTGCTGAAATGCCTTTCCTTCACAAAGAGCACCTGGCTACAGCAGGTCCATGGGTAGGTCAACATCTGTGTTTAAAAGGATGATGTCATCCATGGTCAAATGCTGGTCAAAAGCTTTTTGACCTAGTTGTAGAGTGTGGAAAGAATAAGAGAACAAATTGCTGCTAGACTAGGGAAAGAATAATTGAAAAGGAGAGAGAGAGCAAGCAACTACTATTACAAGCCAGTATGTGCCAGTAACTCAACATATGCCCTTCATTTTTGGTTGCTCCTGCCTCAGACTTGATTGATGTGCTCTTCCTTTCTTTAGGAGTGGGGTGGCTCTGAATGGTGCTTTCCCTTGTTAGCTCAGTAATGTAGCCAGCAACTGTTCTGTGATATATTGAGGCACTATTGCTTCTGCTCTTGGTTCTTTTGGGGTCTTTGGAGGTGCGAATATCCTGGTATTGCTGCAGCTTGATGTTCCTGATTTGGGGTAGCTGGCATTTTCTTCCTAGGATCCAATGCGTCCTATATCAGTGTAGTTCAGCAACCAGAAAATTTGACCTCAGATGTAAGAGCACTTCTTACTGTTAGGATGCTATGTTATGGTTATGTTTTAGGGTGGCAGCAATAGCAGGGAAATGTAAGCAAAAGTTAATGTTGAAGTCTTCAAAGATATGGGCAGTTAGTGCTACTGTTTCCTTCATTTTCTATGCCCTCCAAACCCTATTCTTAAGCCTAGACCTAAGGACAAAATATTAAGAATGTTCCTTGCTGAAAGAGCATAGCAGGTCCTCTTTGAGTTGCATTTAGACAGTGAAAATATCTTTTATGGATTTCCAGAGTGTTTCTCTGAAACAATGTGCCGTAAGTTGCCATCTTTGAAGAACATGCTGCTGTATAACAGCATGCTCTCAGGAAGAAGCTGCTAGGACCATGTTTAGCAATCTTGTTGCCTTGAAGTTTAAGCAAATATTTAAAGTAATTTTTAGTATTTTCTGTTCCCAAGAGTGTGGACAGGCAGATGGGAAGGCAGCATTCCAGCAGCAGGGAGTCTGGAAGAAGAGCTCTTGGGTCAGGCTGGGCCATAAAAGAGGGCCATATACATGCTACCACCTAACAGTGCAGGAACTCTTGGGTCAAGTTCAATAATAGAATCTGAAGACTTTAGGCTTACTAGATTGATGTCAATATTTAAAGATGCTAGAGTAACAAAAGTATGAAAGCTACTTAGTCACTTATGTCAGATTCTGCTTCAGAAATATCTGGCCCAAATTTTCTGGCTGTAAGTGGATAAAGTGATGTTGATATGATTTGTTCTTATTTATGTCATCAGAGAACTTAGCTGCTTTTGACTTTCATAACCATGGACAATATTGGGAAAAATGTGTATTTATATAATCTGTTCTTGCATTCTAGGTAGAAATTACTTATAATGACAGTATCACAACACTTTCAGGAAGATATGATCAATACATCTCAAAGACGTACATTACTACTTTGCAAAGCCTTTATAGGATGACTTAAAGTCTTGAAATTTTGCTAAATAAGTGAATTGTGCAAAGGCTTAGTATCTCATACATATTACAAAATCTAGATGTGCTTTTCAGGAGGTTTTAATGGCTTTAGAGCACATTTTCCTGCTTCCATCATCACTGAAGAGAACAAAGTGCATATGACAGCCTTATTGATTAAAAAATTTAGTGCACCTTAGCTATCTGTGTTCCCTTGCCTCTTTTGCCCATACCTCTGCCTTAAACATGCATTTGAGGAACAACCTAGTATTTAGATAGACTTTACAGGGGAAAAAAAACCACTGGTTTTGTTCTGCTTTTATAAAAAGAATCTGTTTTGGTCAGTACTCGAGACAAGTCTATAAGCACTGCAGATTAAGGTCTTCTCCATAGACTCTATCTAGCCTTTTACAGAGAAAAAGCATATTTGCTCCTAGATCTGTTACTGCATAAAATGAATCTTTTCTCCTTGCAGCTATTGATGGGGTCATTTAAAGTAGATCAGTTCCTACAGCTACTCATGTCCTTTAGTCAACATCTCAAAAACAGTACAGCAAACAGTTTCCATGTCTGCATACCTTTTAAGTCAGCCTGGAGAGGAAATCAGCCTCTCTGTTCAGTCTAATGAGGATGCTAATGGTGGAGTTGACTTGCAAACTCTGTATTGACTGCTAGGTCACAGGAGGTTGTCCTGGATGCCATAGACTTAAAAGAAACTGGAAATGCCTCTTAGATGTTCATGTTCATATAAGGGTTTTGCTTCCCTCCTGTGCTCAAGCTTCAGAATTTTTGGAGTAGATGGATTTAGCAGTTTGGAAATACGAGATATTTCCCAAAGGGAAGGTAATCGTGGATATAGTTACACATCCTGACTAGAGGTCAGTGGGGTATAATCACTGAAATATCTCATTCTTTCAAGTACTGCCAAAAATTGGGCATGTTACTAGAAAACAGAACAGATGGACTCAAAAGGAATGCATGGCTAGAACAAATGCATGAGGATACTATCATTTGACGTCTTACTTTCTTGTAGCAAGCCATCGTTTCTAGGAGCTTATCCAAGCTCCCCCTTCATATTCTTTAAAGAACAGGATGTTAACCAGTCACTGGCCCTGGGTGAAAATGAATGAACTCATACCTGAGTAGGTCATTTAAAAATTAAGCCAGTTCCTTGATTGACAGACTGCAGGAAAACAGGCTTGGAAAGCTCCACAGCTGATTTTGTCTCTAAGTTACTCCTGGACTATCTTCTTATTTTCTATGAAAACAACTGGTATTCATGTAACATGGTAGAAAACATGCTTTTGATTCTGCTTTCTTGGATATCATGAGGGATTCACATGACCTGTATGGACAAACCACACATAGTGTTAAGGACAAAGAACAAAACCAAGCAACTTCTATTCAGCAAGCAATAAAAAGCTGTAACTATGCAGCTGCAAACTGGGCAAGTTGAAGTGTAGTTGATGAGGCACATTGTAAGGATGCCAAAATCATGTTGGAGAGGGATACACAGGAGACACAGAAGAAGAATACTGTGTATGTATCTGTATGGATGGGGGCAATTAGCTGTGTGTTGGACAGGAAGATTATTGGACTGACATAGATACAGCAAGCCCATCAGTGGGCACAAATGAAGGTGTTATTTCTAGTGAAGAAAAAGCAGAAAAAGACCTAAAGCAGCTGCTGTTATAGCTGTGATTCATTTCTGATTACATATGGCAGGGAGGTGGGTGTGTATGAAAGATTAAATTCAAGCAAAAATGAGAATATCTTTTTTAGTTACAAAATTCACTGTTGTGGAAAGTCTGACTATCCAGTGCATGTAGTCATCTCTGCTTTTTTTGGAAAGGTAGATGCTGGTTAACTTCTGAGTGGGGCGCACCTGTAGTTGTGCAGTGCTAGGGGTCAGCGTGTAGCTGTGGGCGTGGCTGTTCCCATTGATGTCATGGTGCTGCCTGCTGCCAGATGCACCCTGTTGACAGAGGGCTTGGACAATGGTAATCTTGTCAGTTCGTGCCCAGGGACACTGCTTGGAAGAGGCTACATGTATTGAAACTCATACATGTGTGCACTTACACATTCAGAATCATAGAATCATTAAGGTTGGAAAAGACATTTAAGATCATCAAGTCCAAATGTCAACCCAGCACCACCACAATGTTCATGACTAAGCCACGTTCTCAAGTGCCATATTCATAGGTGTTTTGAACACTTACAAGGATGGTGGCTCCACCACTTCCCTGGGCCATCTATTCCAATGCTTTCTAACACTTTCAGTGAAAAAAAAATTTCTTATATCCAATCCAAACCTTCCCTGGCACTACTTGAGGCTGTTTCTTCTTGTCCTGTCACTTGTTACTTGAGAGAAGAAGCCAACCCTGTCAGGTAGTTGTAGAGAGCAGTACTGTCCGCCTTGAGCCTCCTTTTCTCCAGGCTAGACAACCCCAGCTCTCTCAGCTGCTCCTCATAAGACTTGTGCTCCAGGCACTTCACCGACTCCACTGTTCTTTTCTGGACTCCCTCCAGAACCTCGATGTCTTTCTTGTTGTCAGGAGCATAAAATTGAACACAGGATTTGAGGGGCGGCCTTGCCAGTGCCAAGTACAATCACTGCCCTGGTCCTGCTTGCCACACTATTGCTGATACAGGCCGGGATGCCACTGAACTTCTTGTCCACCCCTGCTCACACTGGCTTATGTTCAGCTGCTGTTGATCAGCACCCCTTTTCTTCTGGAGAAAGGATGCAGGATAGATTTCCAGCCACTCTGCCCCCAGCCTGTAGGACTGCATGGGGTTGTTGTGACCCAAGGGCAGGACCCAGCACTTTGCTTTCATGAACCTCACACAGTTGGCCTCAGCCCATGGATCCAGCCTGTCCAGATCCCTCTGCAGAGCCTTCCTACCCTCCAGCAGAACAACACTCCCACCCTGCTTGGTGTCATCTGTGAATGTGCTCAGGGTGCACTCAATCCCCTCATCCAGGTTATCAGTGAAGATACTGAACAGGCCTGGCTCCAGTACTGAGTCCCAGGGAACACCATTCCCTGGCCCTGTCATTCAGCCAGGTTTCTCCCCAGCAAAGAGTACAGGCATCCACACCATTGGAAGACAATTTCTCCAGGAGAATGCAGTGGGAAACAGTTGTAAAGGATTTACTAAATCTAGGTAGATTACATCCAGAGCCTTTCTCTCATTCACTAAGCACATCACCTTGTGATACGAGGAGATCAGGTTGGTCAAGCAGGACCTGCTTTTCATAAATCCATGTGGCTTATGGCATTTGGAATATGGGGTCTAGTTTTCCTCATTCTGCCCCAGTACAGGGTAAATAGATCAAGTGGACTACAACACAAGAGGTGGCCAGCCCTCCCCAGAGGGCAGGGTGGCGGTTCATAAACCTTTTGCTGCAGCAGCCAACTGAAAATGAACCACCTTAGGTTTGGGGTAAGGGATTCCCAGGATGATATTGAAAAATGTAAGATGCTCTTACATCTATCTCGCTCGATATGTTGCATTATGGATATAAATACATATGTGGATATAAATTCTTTTTTAGCCTTTCAAAGGGCTTCTAGCTTTCTGGACTGTATTCTTGAAAAGGATCACTAGATGAGAAGACCTTCTTAAACTGAACACTTTCTCATTTTTTGGCCATTATAGTTCTTCCTTACTCATAAACTGGTCCTTTTATGTAGTTAGTGGTTGTTTTGAGATGAAGAAAAATACAATGTTTGAAGGTTTATACATGGAGATCTGCATTAGTTCCCTTTTGTCACTGACTCTGAGATGAAAAGAAATTACGCTGCAAGACTTGGAGTGTGGTTGAGTGATCTGTAGCTATTTTCATGGTGCTAACATTGTTGCAAGTAGTTTCAGTTCTTTCTTTTAAGGGTATGGCTTTAAGTGTATCACAAACCTGTCCCATTGGGAAAAGAGTGATGGGGTTTTAGAGTAAATGACATCTTAGTCTTTCCACTTGATGAGGTTGTAGTTGATGAATAAAGAATGACCTCTCAAAAAAGGCCTTTCTTCATCTGCTTCTGTACTACAGGGTAATGACTCACACTTAAAATGACATCAGAGATGGTCTAAGAGATTGTCCAATCTCTACAGCAGCCCCCTGCCATTGGGCCCCTGGGGGTCTGTCAAAGCAGGGCTTGGCAGCCAGGGCTGTCCTGCCACCCCAGCCAGGAGAGTTGCAGCCGAGGACCCTGAGGCAGCCCTGGGCACTGGGGGGACAGGCTGAGGCTGGGTCAGGATGTGGGTGTGTGGGTGGGCCCGTGGCAGGACAGGGCTGTGCCAAGCTGGAGCCTGGCCCTGCTGGGGTGGGGGCTGATGGCTCTGGGTGGCTGATGTGGAGCCCTGGGCCAGGAGGGTCAGGCATGGTGGTGATCGTGGGGCACTGGCAGCAGCTCCTTGAAACAAGCTCCTTGGCAAAAGCCATGACTTTCTGTAATGGCTCTTCCACAAAAAAGTGTTCAGAAGGAATTTGTCAGTGCTCAGCTGAACCATTGTTTCAGCCCACTTCCCAATAGCTGTGGTTCTCTGCACCCTATCCCTACAGCCCAGGCTGTTGGTAGACAGCCCTCCCGTCAGCCATGGAGAGCCTGGCTGCTGCCACAGAGTGACTGGGAGGTAGTGCTGTCTTGTCATTACCTTTGTTTCATGGGTGCCCTGCAAGTTCTTTTGGTTCAGATTACCTTCAGTGTATATGTCTTGTGTATGAAACAAACCCTGTGGGGGTTTTGGTGCGCAGAGCAGTTGTGTGAAGTTAGGAGTCAGCTGATCCTTGTGGAGGCCCACCATGGTCACTGTGTTCCATGACAGACTTACTGCCTTGTTTTCTGCAGTGAATTGGAGGCAAGCGATGGAGGTTGGAACCATCTCCACAGTACTGGCTCTGAGTTTCACTTTGTGCTTTGTGTTACACTACATCTGTTGCAACAAATCTTACAGACATTAAAATATGTAGCAGGGTGAAGCAGACAGATGCAGAAATATCTGATTGGATAAATATCATCTAATCCCCAAGGTATTCTCACTAAAATGCCTGTTTGTCTCCATTTGAATTGGATAGGTCTGGCCCAGCATCTCCAAAAATGTGTAGCATAAAGATCTGTCAAAAGCTTAAATGTTCTGATGGGACATTTTTACTTTAATTTTATTTAATTTCATTTAATTTTATTTTTTATTTTAATTTAATAAGAACTTGAAAGCGCATTCCTGAACGGAGCTGGACTTCTTGAATTTGTTTATTAAACCTTTAGATAATGTGAAGTTGGGAGTGATTCCATGTACACTGAAGAGCAAACTGAGAATTTCCAAGGTTCTTGATAGCCTGAAATAGTCTGGTGCAGGGAACACAATGGCATGGTGCAAGAGGGAAAAGCTTAGTGTGAAGGCAGCACTGACTAACAGCAGAAGTGGAAAATGGAAGAACTGTCTGGGTGGAAAAGGAACTGGTGGTTGAAGCTGAACACCAGACAAGTGCGACTCAGTGTCATACTGTTGTGAAAAGGCAAACATCCAAACAGAGTGTACAAGACTTGAAATGAGACTGTTTTGCCACTTAGGAGAGAGAGTCTGGGTTGCCAGCCCAGGTGAGAAGCACGTAATTAAATATGAAGATAAAGGACAGAACCGGAAAATCTACTAACTTGGCTGCCTTTTAGTATTCCGGTTTTAAGCCAAAGGGCCATATGGGTAAGTAAAAGAGCTATTGTAGAAAAGGGAATTATCTGCCTTACCTGCTCTGAAAACTAAATATGAGGAATAATGGGTATAAATTGATGGATAATTTAATCAGACATGATAGAAACTCTCAGACAGTGCAGTGGTGCAGAAGACAAATGTGTCACTGAAAACCTAAGAACAAGTGTCATTAACCTGTTACATCTGTTGTAACAGACTGACACCCAGTATGTGTGCTGAATGGGGATAGAGGCCTTGGACTGAAGGACTTCCTGAGGTTCCTTCCAGCACTCTTTTCCTTTGTTTTAGATTGGTTAAGATAAAGTAGCAAGCTGCTTAGTGGCAAGTTAAATGTTGGAGTGTTATGCAAAGGACTTGCTACTTTCATCTCCCATGTCAACTTTTGGAGCAGGGAGAAGGCTGTGCAGCTTGTGGGAAAGAGCTGTGTGCTCTTAGAAGGCTGCCTGATCTGTTAAGGTGAAACTCCCTCCTTCCCTTCGTCCCGGAAAGTGGCCCAGGCACACTTGATGGTTACTTAGGGTGTTGTTTCCACACTCACTTCTATGGTAATGAGTTGTGTCCATGAATCTTGTATCTCTACTCAAATGACTTACTCTGAGACTCCTTTATGTTCAAAGCACTAATCTGCTTATGTTAGGGACATCTGATATGACACTACCCAAATACTTGTGAGATTAGTGGTGCTACACTCTGGAGGCAGTGCATCATCCAGTGGTGCCTGGGTTTGTACTTGCCTTTGTTCATGACACTTTTTGAGGTATAAAGAGCTTCCTTGCAACTGAATCCCAACACAATGCTCTGTAGGTGTTAAGGATGGATACATGGAGGAAGATGAGCGCAGGTCTGGAAGAGGCCCAGCTAAGTCATAGTGCAGACACTTGCAATAACTGATAATCATGTAACAAGTGTCCTGGCAAGAAAGAACAACAGAATGTCTACTCCATGATTTTTCAGTTTGTGGACTGGGTATCAGAAGGTTGTTTTTTCACTTTTTTTGTGAGCATTGCAATATTGTTTCATCTTCAAAGACTACTTTTTGGCACTTAGGTTTTCTTTTTTCCTGATATTTACCTCAAGTATATTTAAAGAGATTTGCTGTTTAGTTTTCTTGTGTTTTTTTCTCTTGCTCTTTTTTCCCTCTTTTTTCTTTTTCTGTCTTTTTTTTCTGCCTAGGCTAAAAATAAGAAAGTGTCATATTTCTTCACAATCTTTCCTTGCAAGAATACACCCCTACTTCTAGTAGTAGTTCTCTGCCTTTTCCAGTGTAGGATCAACTCTTTGTTGACAGATTGCACAGGTGTCCAAGTAAGGTCTTACAGTTCCTTGTTCAACGGTACTAATGCATCACTATCTCCACTAAAGATAACCTGCTTTATGCTACCCAAAAAATGACTGTTCTAGAAGTCAGTTGTGTATCACTTTTCTGCAGAATAAGAGATTGTGTCTGATAATTAGAGAAAAAACTTTCAATATGGGTTTTTGAGATTTATTTTGGCCAATAAATTCAGATACTATCTAGTGGGATGATCAGCCCAGTATTTTCTGATAGTGTTTTGAGCATAAAATTGGTTCTAGTTCCATGTCCTGGTAAAAAACAAAATAATGTCTTTCCCAAAGTCACCTCCCTTCATCCAGACAATTTCTTTCTCAGTCAAGGATCTGGGTAAGGAGGACACATTAATACTCTTACTTATCTGTGCTGCTGCCAATTAACAAGTATCTAGCTTGAAACAGAACAGATAAATTCAACTTTCCTGTAAGTAACATCTTAGAAGCTTACCCACTGAAAATGATTTTAAGGTGACCTGTCTATGATACAAATGTCTGCATTTGTCTTGATGTCTTTAATTAGTCTTTCCTTCAAAATCTATTCAGTGTTTAATGAGTATTGGGATCAGAGCAACAAGCTAAAGTCGCCAAGGCTCTTACTTCTTTTTGGCAGTCTTTGTTTTCCCAGCTTAACATCTTACCTTGAACTTGGATTCACTTAGGTTCTTCCTATGGGGCTTCTATTTGAGTATTTGAAGATTAGAAACAAAAATATATACTAAATGGCAAGATTCAAAATTTTTTGTCTTTGTCACAGGTATTGCAGTTTCTGGTGTCCTGTCCTCAGACTCTTGAAACTTACTCTGCTATAAACCTCATTAATTGCCTTGAGAATGAAGCCAAAATCCTTGCCCTAATAGCTGAAACATGCCTAGGTTGTCATGAATCTCTGTGTCATGAAAATTGCTCTGGCTTCACTTCCTCCTTCTTCCCCTTCATCCCCCTTTTATTTTACTGAAGAGCATTTTCGATCTTTCTATACAAGACATGGCTGTTTTGGGTTAAGTGTGAGTACACACACTTCTGTGGGTGTGAGTACAGCCAGCAGTATCAGAACCGATAATCCCACTAGACTCAGGTAAATTCAAAATACATTGAAGGATGTTAAGTTCAAATAGTAGTGCAGGCACCTAACTGCTTTCTGGGACAGATGGTGGGTGTAAAGTATTCAGCTATGGATATTTTTGAATCAGTACCATCAAAGTACCAATTGAATATAAAATGGTTCTAGAAGTATGAAATGGACTTGACACTGTTAATGCTGTTGTTGAGATTGTACCAGTTTGCAACTCTCTTTTCACTTTTTTTTTTTTTTTTTTTTTTTGTCTTTTTTTTTTTTTTTTTTTTTTGGCTGCTGGCTATCTCTCCCTGAATCAATAAAAGAAGCTAAGTGAGCAAGTGAGCATCAGTTTTTTTCTAAAAGCAGCCATTTGTATCATATGATGAAGCAGAAATGCTTGATAGCATTTTATGGACATATATTGCAGTAGAGTGAGCGAGGTGTTAAAATAAAACCCGTGCCTTTTCTTCAGGTCTTTTGCTGAAAGGTTGACTCGGAAGGGAGGGGTCTGAGTATTGACCTGGAGCAGCTTGACATAGAGCAGCGCACTGCCAATTGTTCGAAGGTCAGCTTTCTTCCTAAGATAAAAGGGCAGTGGAATTCTTTTTTTTTTTAAGCTGAAATGGGCAGCTAAAGGGAGACTCCTTCAGCACAATACTTTAATCAGAAAAGGAACAAGAAATAAGTATAACAAAAGCTGCTCAAAACTTTACTTTCAAGCTTTCAGTTTCTACTGAATCCTTTTAATCTGTACTATAACCTCTTTCTAACCTGCCCTTCTGTGCTACAGCATTTAGTTTCTCTAATTGTATTTTGCTTCCTAGAATCTTCTCCTGTCATAAAAATGACGTTACTCTTATATCTTAATATTCCAATACTTCACATTTTAACATCTTGTTCTTAGTCATTATGAAACTTCCTTTTTTTTTATTCTCTGGGCTCTGCTGGATGCCATGGCTCCATTGTTCCTATTAAAATTGTAGGTAGTCAGGGGCGAGAGTTCATCAAATTTTGCTTCTTAGTAAGTCAGGCTTTGTGTGATTTTGCTCTGCCCCATGTGCCCAAGTCCATTCTTGTGGGAGGAGAAGGTAAAGGTCTTCCAGATACCGAATTCTCACCTAACTTACGGGAAGATAGCTGATAGGATGACAGCCTTTTGAATTCCCCTTGCTGAAAGATGGCTTGCTTGAGTACAATCCTTATTGTACAGCACATTTGCAGTGAGAAGAGCCTGTAGGCTCCAACAGCATCTCCTGTGATGAAAAAGCAGGTTGGTGTTGAGAAGTGAGGTCATATGAAACAAGTCTCTGCCTGTTCTTGCCTCACACAGTGTATCATAAAGGTAACAGCTGGTACTTCGAACATACCAAAATTATGGCCAGGTGCTCCTGACCACATTGCTCACCCAGCCTGGTGTAGCTGATGTTCCAGATCTGCCTTTGTGGGAGATACAAAATGTGAACTGTCACACCCACCACAACATCAAACGTAGCATTAAAAAGCTCGGAGGAATGCTGTATGCAGCTCAACAAAATTTGAGTTCAGATCTAATAGTGATGTTTATTTATGGGTTTGGTTATCCCATGATTATTCAATCTTTTTGGATGAAGGTTGCACTTCAGGAGTGTCAACTGCCCCCGCATGGAGTTTTGAATTAGCGTTTTATTTTGTCTGAGTTTTGAATGCATCTGTGCTCCTGCTGCCTAACAGAAGAGACCAGTGCAGTTCTACAGGCTAATGCACTGAGTAACAGGCCCAATTCTTTATAGCAAGGATTTAAGGAATAGTCTCCCTTCTCCCTCACCTGTATTGGCAGGAGTGGGAATTGCGTCTCCTGTCTGGTTCTTCCCTCACTTTGCGAAGTGTACCCTGTAGTCCCTCGTCTGCCAGACATTGTTTCTAGAGGCAGGAGGATGTGACCAAAATCAAGCAATAATTTCTATAAAGAAAGCAAAATATTATGGTTTTTATAAACAGTTTTGGTGTAGCTATTGCTTTTCTTTTCGTCTTTGAGACTAGCTGAACTCAATGTTCTGCATGCTCGTGGAGCTTAAATGCTTCCTAAAGAAAGGAGACACAAAGATTTCTTTTAAGTTTTGCTTTCTCTGACTACTGCTGTAGAGAGTCATTGTTAGTTGCCTTGTTTGTAATTTAGAAGAGGGAGGAGAAAGGAAGCAAGCTTTTAAACTGAAGTAAAAAAACAAAGATTTTTTTCTAAGCAGAGTTTTAAGCACCTCATTTGCTGTGTCTTCAAGGACTGTGTACTATACTTGCCAATACTTACTGTTTTGCAGTTATTTCTGTGTTTTATTATGGACTGTGTCACTTGATATTGTAATACTTTTACCACTAAGTCATTTGTTTGGAGCATTCCTAGGCTAGAAGAAATATGTTTAATCTCACTTCAAAAACATGCACATCAGTGTAGTGTTGCAGTGATACCTAAGAATAATTTAGTCACTGTAGCTTAAGGTTAAGTATCTGCCTCAAATGCTTTCTGCTGGGCTGGAGCTGAAAAGACCCTAGAAGAGGTTACTGTTGTCAAACTGTAGCCTCGAAAATTTCTTAAAAGAGATCCCTTTTGAAGTTTATTGAAAGTACAACCTGTTTGCTTCATATCCTGACAACAACAGAAAGTTTGGTATCAGCTCTGAGTGGTAGGAACAACATGAAATCCCCTGATCAAAAGGAAAAATCCATGCTTCCTGAAGAACATGGTTTCCAATTTGCTTGCTAAGGTTTGCGAAGAGTGACCAAAATCTGTAGCGGTCATGAGGCCTAGGAGGGAGGACAGAGGGGCTGCAGGATAGACTGCAGAGAATTTTCAGTCAAAAGACATTCCCCTTTTTTCCTACCGCTGCACATATTGCAACCTCAGTCTTGCTTTCAGGATTAATAATTTGCGTGGCTGACTGCAAAATGAGTGTCTGCTCTGGAAACCTATTTCTGCTAGAGAAAAACACAAGGCTCTTACACGTCCTTTTGATTTGTGAGTGACACAAATTGAAATTCAAAGGGAAGTGTCAAGGGATGTAAATATAGGGCATTATTCTTTGAATCCAGAAATGCATGTAAGCATGTACATAGGTGGTACTACTTTAATGATACATGACATATGACTTGAATGAGATGTATTTCTTTAGTGGCATGAAAAGTGTTATACCAATGCTGAAGGACCTCTCACTGATACCACCACTCCCCTGTTCTTACAAGAAGACAGTTTTCTAGGAGGACAAAGGGAAATGACTCCTTTTTATATTGGTATAAAACCTACGAGTAGATCTGCTGAAGTTTATAGGATTTGAGCACACATTCAGCTCTCTGCTAAAGAGAACGTGAACTGTATCTGCTAGGCTGCTTTAGTCCTGAATGCAGTTACTGGAGAACTCGAGGGCAGTGTTCCCCAATCATTTTTGATCATTCACCCCTATCAGTAGAAGCTTTTTCAACAGAAAATCTCAATCCATGTATATTTATTTATAGATTATATACTTGCACTTCTGTACTAATATACTATGTACATTATAAAGCATACACAAAACCATAATTAAAACCAGGATGAGATAAAGACAAAACTAACACTATTTAATTTTTTTACTTTGTTAACAATACAGAAAAATGTTTTCTTCCAGCACCCCAGTAGATTGTCTTGTGCAGCACCCCATGTTGGAAAGCGCTGTGGTAAGTTCATGTATGACCAAGCAGATGGTGCCTGGATCTCGGCAAGGAGGACTGTGGTCATTTGTGTCCAGCCAAACTGCTTCAGTCCAGGCCCAGAAAGAGAATTTTTGTAAAGTGGTTTGAATCTCCCTGCCAGGGATGCTACCAGACCCAGATGTAGCTGTGATGAAAAGCCGTATGTTCACCTGCTTTCTCTGTATTCTCTCTCCTCCCCAAATAAATAACACTCTGATTTGCCTAGTAGGCTCGGGGTTTTGATCACACCAGAGTAATAATCTGAAGGCTTCCCCACGCCCCTCCCAGCAAAACATCAATGGGGGTTATAGCATTTCAGACCTAGTAGAATTTGGACCTTAAGGGCGGCATGTAATAAATTCTTGATATGGAAGGTAGACTGCTACCTATTCAGGGCCATTCACAGTGAGCAGGAAAGGAGCTCCATCAACGATGATGGAAGAAGCTGATGGAGTTTCACAGTAGGTCTTTTACTTTTCTTAATTTTATTTTATGAGGCAGCCAACATAAAGAATGAATGGAAATAAATGTTGTTTAAATGAGAGCTCTGTGAACATAGCAACAAATGGCTGAGGAACTGGAAGGGCCATGTAAAGGAGCAAATCCATCTATAATGTAAAACCAGCTTTAGCAGTTAGGTCCAGAAAGCATAGGAAGTGGGAGGCTCCCTGTGGAGATGTATGTTCTTCTATATTTGCCTTACTTTTTCTGCTCACAGAGCCAAGAGAGCAGTGCAAGACAGCAGTGAAAACTGGAGGCTCTCAGATACCCCTTTCCGTGGGGGATTCCATACTCAAAGAGTGCTTAAAAACCAAATCAGAAAATGAAAGAAGTTTTGGAAACAGATAAGCATACTTGATACTGGAGCTGCAATGCTGTTACCCTGACTGGAGCAGCACCATGTGCTGATTTCTCCCAGAAAGCAAGTTGACACTAGGATTTCTGATGGATGAACTCTGGCTGAGGCATCATCTCAGTAAGGGCATGAAGGAAGATCTCAGCTTTCTATAAAACACGATGGTAAAGAGGCAGAGATGCTTGGATGTCAGTAACAATGAAAGGAAAAAGAATTTTGCCTTGTGAGAACAGTGACTTGCTTAAATAACTCTCAGTTGTTATGTAAGTGGAGACTGTAAGACATCTAGAGAATTGAATTTTCCTTGTAGAAAACGTTGTGGTACTGGATAAACACCAGTGTACCTCACACATACGTTGGGCACTTCCTTGCCAATGGGGAGTGTCCAAGGCAAGAAAGCAACTTGTAAGAGCAGCTCTATGTGAATTGTTACACATCTGCTGTGTAATTCAGTTGATTTTGATGGCTTGGCTGACTGGGCTGTATGGAAGATTTCATTTCTGCCTTTTGCACACTTACAGAAATGTGTATGTCTCCTTACTGGTGTTTTGATTTTAAGCCCATAGATTTGAATCCATACTTTAAGATTTTGAATGCCTCTTCCATTATGCTGATAATGATTGAGGAAGGTGTAGGTGTGGCATGCTCATACCTGTAGATTGTACGAAAAGAGCAGGGAATACAAGTTCCAACACTTTCATGTAACATTACACTGTCTTCAAAATGAAAGAGAAGAGCAGCAGACCTCCCTCCCCAGTGGTTATGGCATTTGATCTGTATTTACCTGCTAATTAGGTATTCCTTGACAAAAGGAGAAAGTGTGACTGTAGATGCCAATACTGTGTTAATTCACATGAGTCAGTGCTTGGGAGCAAGGGAGAGAAGTGGAACAGGACCCAGAGGGGGTTGGAACATCTAATTTTGCTTTTTGAACAGCCACAGGCTGGCCAAGCATAGGTGCAGATCTTTATTCTGTGACTTACAGCTGAATACCATACAGATGGACACACTGCTAACCAGTGCTGGCCCAGCTGCTTGTGCTATCTGACAGCTATTCCTTGTCTCAGAACATGTGACCTTGGAAACAGCAGTTGTAGACTTGAAAAATTCATACTAACATATGCCTCATCTCATCACTTCAGTGAATTGCCAGTGGAATGGGAAACTGAGGTATGACACTGTCTCAAATATGCAGGAGGAAGGGTGGGGAAAGTAGCAGAAAAGTGGACCCTAGGGAAGGTTGAGGTCAGATAAGAGTGAGCAGTTGGGGAAGGCTGAGAATTTGCAGAATGGAGCAAAGGAGAGCAGGCCATAGGTCCTAGTGACAGCCTGAGACATGATACACCAGAAAAACTGATGATATGGTTAGCTGGAGATAGTAGAGCGTATCAGTCACAGAGTCAAATATTCAGGGAGGCTGACTTTCAGTTCCTGAATTCAGGAAATAATTGCTATAGCTTGATGGGCAGACAGTTTGGAAGGGAAGTACCACTTCTCTCTGAGCAGCAGTCAAAAGCCACAAGCCCTTCTTTAAATGAAAACTTTTCCGGTTACTTGTCACCAAGTAAATACACTCCATCATATTAAATTGTAAGCCAGCCTGATATGAAAACAGCAGCTTACATATTTTCACTTTAAGAAAATTAGTCTGAAAGTACATAAGAGCATGCAGGACAGGACATGGGGCTAGGGTTTACACAGAAAAAAAAAACATAATGGAAACTTCCATATTACTAGGTTAGTAAAACTTTACCTTAAGCATGCAAATTGACTTTGCCTAGGGGCTCTGATTGGTCATTGGCTTTTGTTCCAGGCAGATTTTTTCAAATTGTGAAGGATTTTGCTCTGGTATAGTCATCTAAAGATCTGTTCTGAACCCTGCTGTGAAGACTGCATGCTTCTATAAGAAGAAGGCTATAGCTAGCAAATGTGAAGCTCCAGTCACTGAGGTTTCCAGCTATAAATGTCCTAATCTGTGGTTACAGAGTGGGAAGCTGTTACTTCTGTTATGATAATGCCCAGAAGCTTCTGTAGAAATCCGTAATGTGAAGTGCTTGACACTTTGCAAACAGAAGGACACGCTTTGCAGTAGTTATTCCCGTGTTCCTAATTTAAATTTACCCTGCAGGTGCATCCTGTATCATTATACCTGCAGATTCAAAAAACTGGTGTTTGAGTGTGGGATTTTTTATACCAGAGAGATTTATTTGCTTTGTCTTCCACTCCACTACTTAGTATGACCCAGATTTCATCACCAACAACCTTTTTTTTTTTTTTTAATGTGAACACGCCATGAACTTCTTTGGCAATCTCTGCTGTTTGAAATCTCTGTTGCTGCTAGGTCCATCATGAGAAATACAAGCTACTTTCTCCTTTTATAATCTAAAGTATGTTCTTAGAGTGATTCATTCTTATGAGATCTTTCAGCTTTTACTGGTTCGTATGTTGGCAGTCCCCAAGAAGCCTGGACAAGTTGACCTCTAAGTGTAGCTGTGATCTGGTGTTCTGGGTGGCTACTAGGAAGCAATGCCTCTCTGGTGACCTCCCGTCTTTTCTCTGCCTGATCTCAAAATACAGCACACTAAGCCTGTGTTTGAAGAGGTGGACACTGGCTCCAGAGTGACAAAGCATCTCGCCTGAAAGGCTGTGGGGGAAAAGTACACAATGCTTTTCTCTGCAAACCTAGTTCCGTGGGTTGGTTCCTGCTCCGCACAGCACGGCGTGGGCTGTGGTGGGAGCTGGCTGCCCGGAGCCAAGCAGTTCCGCAGGCTGCGCGCAGGAGCTGAGCAGAGGTTGCGGGAGTGGTGCTGTGTTGCTGAGGGACTGCTGCTGAGGGTGAGCGGTGCTGTGCCACTGAGGATCCCACTCGGACTTTATGCACTGTTTAGCTCCGAGCTGTGTTTCTGGCTTGCTCTCTGCAGATGCAACTCCCTGAAAACTTTCCCCTGGGGTACAGTGGCTTGTAAATATATTTGTGTCACCCTGAAGTTAACACAGGCAGTACAAGTAATAAATCCCATATTTTTCACAAGTGACTGTCTTTTTTTTTCCACTCTTGATTGTTGAAGAAGTGTACTGACTTCTTAAAACTGGCAAGTTGTGGGTTTATAAGAGTTATTAGGAAGCCTAAGTACTTGCAATGCTGTGGAGTGTGTCATGTATCCTGCATGTGGTAAGAGGATTAGGGATGTTGATGTACATGGTGTATAGAAGTCATTTATTGAACTTTCCAGCTGCTTGCCTGTTTTGAGTTGAGATGTTCAGACAGCCTGCAGCACTGGTCACTTCTTAGGGCAGGCAGAACAAGGATGGAAAAAACCAGTCTAACAACAGGGGCAGGACTAGAAGAGCAAAAAGAAACAAAAAGCACACAAAGTGATACTGTGCATGTGTAAAGGAGTCCTGACCCTAGTAAGGATTGAAAATACATGACCTCCACTTTGCATCTTAGGTGTCCTAAGAAAACATTAAGACTTTCATCTGCCTCTAAGCGTAATGCACCAGCAGAGAACATGTGGCTTGACCCAAGATTTTTAAGGGTATTGGGGAGGAACATGGAGAATATAAAGTGAGGGAATTACAAGTTTAAAAGCAGGTGTGTAAGTGCAGATGCAATATGGAGTGATGAGAGCTCCTTTGCCTCCTAGTCTGCGGTGATGACAGTAGAGAAAACTTTTCTTACTGGGCAGTTGATGAAACTCACCTACAAATGCAAGTGCACACTTTTCTACAGAGAGCAGTAAAATCCAAGGGAGGCTGGTACAACCTAAAACAGGTTTGAAAAAGCCTGAGTATTGTCCCCCTGCAGCTCCTGTTACCAGCCTCTTTGGCAGATTCCAGTTTTTGAGCTCTTCTAGCAGAGCTGCAGCATCACCCTGCTCATCACCCTCTCCCAAGTGGGTGCTGCAGTAGGTGCTTACTTCTGTTTGTGAGAAGTAGCACTGAATACTTTGGGGACTATGTGCTTACCGTAACAACTACTCTCTGTCTTCTCCAGGAAGAGCCTGTTGCTGCTGGGAAGCAATTGCAGAGACCAGTACTGTAGCTACCTTAGCTCATGTGGGATGGAGATGAATCATTAGGAAGTTCTGTACTGAAATTAATGTTAGCATGTGATAAGGTTATCTCTAATGCTTTAGTGAACTGTCTGGATTTCTGGTTGCTATATTCTTTTTTTTATTCTTTTTTTTCCCTTTTTTTTTTTTTAATAACTAATATTTGAACAAACCTGAAAGCCATTTCTTTGTGAGACTTGCTCAAAACCTGGAGGTTCATTTTTAAATGGCTTGTGTGTGTTGTGTGTAAATGGCAGGAGTTGATGTGAAGGCTTTCAGCATCTCATTAGTTGGGTCATTTGCTTATTGAGTTCTATTTACAAAAGATAAAGTAAATATTCTGATGGTTTGCTTGGAAAACATAACAGGCTGTTTTTTCCTCCTTCAAACACAAAAGCCCTACCTTTCAAGGCAGGGTTCTCACATCCAATATTGCTGATGCTTATACAGGTGGATTTTTATTTCAAATTTCTGGAAAGGAGCAAGTTGCATGTAGGTAGTGGTATTTGTGAACAGTGTGCACTAGAGCAGACCAGGAGCCTGGGACAGAAAGATGGGGTGGTGGGATTGCACCTGCAAGAGTTGCCTGTGCAGAGGAGGGGTCCCCCCATGGAACCATCCCAAAGCAGTCTTTTGGGATAGAGTTATGTAGGTCACCCTGCTGGTAATGGAAGTTGTGCTGACATAAAACTATCCATGCTGCTTTGTACAGTTATTTCATAAATGTGCACAGCTGTGCCTACAGACAGATGTGTAGCTACTATGTGATCTACTAACAGCTGTATTACAGATAGTGTATGAAGTCAGCATATCGATGGTTGTCTCTAATCTGCTAGATATGCCCAGTGTCATCTGGGCTGCCAGGAGCAGTGCAGTAAAATGCTAATAGAAAACTACAGTGGCAAAAGAGTGCAATGGACTATTGCCATGGAAGCTGCTGCAGCATGAATTCCCCTGAGGAGGAGTATATGCAGTCCCACAGCTAAATAATGTGCAAAGAATTATGTAAACTGACACAATATGGTACTGCTTCAGCATTGACTCTTCTGCTTTAAGGTCTTTGGCTTTTGGAAATTATTTTAACCATAAGACCTTGTACCAGTGTTTTGGAAGGTTCTGTTGGGTGTTGGGAAAATGGTGATTGGCAGGTTGCAAGATCTCACCACAGAAATTAAGTGTATAATTAAAGGTGTCAACATCAGCTGCAGTGGGCTTTTTATTCTTTGTACTTGTCACAGCTTGAAAACTTTGTAGCTTTAAAACATGGTGGCAAACACAAAGAAATACTCTCTTAATTAAACAATTTTTTGCCATGGCTTAAATCTACAGCAAGGCACACTTCCATGGAAGACTGCCACAACATGTCTGGCATGTTCTCATTTTCAGACCAGTGCTGTTGGTGGTACAACATACATTTAGTCAATGGGAAAGGTGTAAGACCTGCACGATTGGTCTCTTGAAAATGCCCCGAAATTTAATTGTTCTTCTACACTGTCTTATCACACAAGGTAATTTACTGAGTGACAGTCAAAATTATTTACTCTTGGTATCCCAGTCTCGATGCCCCACTGAAGTTCTTCACCTTTTCCAGGCTGAACTGCCAGCACACAGTATGAAGGAGGAATGGACAGGGTGCCTTGGTTATCACCCCGGTCTTTGCAAGGTCAGTCACCATCACATCAGGGGAGGAGACTGTCTTGTGTTTGGTGAAACAGGTGCATTACTTGTCCCTGACCTATGCCAGCTTGCCCTGCTACACTTAATGCTCAAGGGTTTTGCTATAATACTTAAAAAAACTGAATGAGAGTCTGGATCCAGTACACAGCATGGAAACAAGCTAAATTGCAGGAATTTCCTTAGTTTGCTAAATACTTCATTAATTTTACTGGTTAATTTAAATTTTACTATTTTATTTACTAAATAAGTTCTTTATTTAATTTATCATTAACTCAGTGCTGCTTGCTGTGGAGGCCAGGGACTCTTAGGACCAGAGTCAGCATGGAGCAGCTCTGTGCTGGTTTTCAGTCCACTTTCATTTGTCCTTGGATTGCTTCTAGACACAGTTCTTAATGCTCTCTATGGATAGAAGTCAGACTGCAGTCTGTGGATCGCTTTATTGCTGACTCTCTGAAGAAAACAATCCTTTTTAATGCCGGGGAGGGAAGAGAAAGTGGCCTTTCACTGAAGCTGTTTGGAACAATTTTTTGACTACGGTTATTATGTGCAGGCGTGGAGGCATTGTCAAAGGCTTATTTATAAGGTTGGAAGAGTGCAGTCAAATCTTTGCTAAATAGCTTGGAATAAACTTACTGAAACTAAATGTAGAGCAGGAGTACGGCCACTTAGTGCCTGTGCAAGGGTATAAAGTAAGTTTCTGTGAAGGTGACCTTGCAAAAACTTACCCAGAAGCCTGGACTGCTGAGAGCAAGCCCTTATAGTCTAAGAAGAGACCATCTTTGGAAGGACTGTGTCCAGTTTCTTCTTTCTAAACCAAGAGTGTCTGCTTGGGAGTTGTTGGCTTTTTTTAACTGCCTCCTCCTAGGCTGGCTCTCAGCTCCAAGCAATGCCACAGTATGGATCATGTTTTCATCATTTATGTTGAATTCTTCTGCAAGGCAGTCATTAAAGGAAACTAAGATTTGTTTACCAAAATAACAGATGCAGACATCTACTTGCCCAAAATACTGGTCAGAACCACAGCTGGTATAAATTAGGATGATGCCTTTGGCTTAGCAAAGGATGCCTGTCACTGAGGCTTTGGTAGCTTTTTCTAATGAAGATGAATAAAAACATGCAGCATAATATCCTAAAGACCTGGATATTTGCTGCCCAATTCCTACAGGAGAGCGGTCTCTGAAATAAACTTCAGAAAAGAAGTGGTACGTGAACTTAGTTCAAGCTGTCTTGACAGGCTTGTCGTAAGGCCGTCAAACTCGCTATGGTTTGAGGATGGTCTGATGTACATTTCCAGGCCATTAAGAATAGAGCTGAAATGAAAACGGATATTCTGGCAAGCCAGATAAGCTCCAATGCTTCCAGAGGTTACATGAGGAAACTTAGTGTAAACAGAAATTCTGAAAAATCTCACTTGGGAAATATTAAAACATCATTTTTTGTTTCCTTGCCTTTTTAAAAATCTCTTTGTATTGCTCTCTACACATTGAAAAAGGTGAGAAATTGTTTTAACTGTCTTTCATATTTTATGAATTGACACCTTCCATGAAGACATCATGATTTTTTTGATGGATGTATATTTTCTGACAAAAGGCTTTTGTCAGCATTTTTTGATGTTCTCTAAATAAGACCCAAAAATCATGTTGTGCACTTTTGCAAAGGTAACTTGTCAGGAATATAAGAGTCTCTAACTGCTTAGACTTAGGAAAAGGGAATTAATTGGCTTTTCAAACCCTGGTTTTTGAAGGCTGTACCATATGTTGGAGGAGAAAGTACTTCCCAGCGGCCAAAAAAAGTAGTTTCTGGATTGATTTTTTGTAGGTAGGTATCTGTATATAACACAGTTCATGTGCTATTCTCATGGGTGGCTATAAATTGTTAGATTTCTCCTCAAGACAATAAAATTACTTCTAAATTCTTGAACTGATACTTCTACCACTCCTGTTCCTGATTTGGGAGTACTGTTTGCCAAACTGTTAATGAAGTTGCATTAATTCCAAAGTCAGCCATGATTGGCTCTGCACAAGGTTTGGTTACAAACCACATAATTTGGGTTATCATGCATATGGTGACACCTGGGCCTGTCAGCGTAATGGGATATTTTATCATGGACCTCGATTGCACTTTGAATGAGAACAGAGTCGTTTGCACCGCAGAGCAAAAGAACTTTCTTTGACTGCATTTTCTTCTTACATACCTGATTTATCCTGCCCAAAATGACTGACCTTCTTAAGATTTGGATGCTATATTGTAAGCACTGATAGGTTACAGTATGTTTTGAAACTTTCAATCTTTTGCCAATTTATTCTTAGTTTGTGTTTCAAACTTCATTCTGAGTCTGTGAACTCTGAGCTACTAAATTACAGGTTGGTGATCAGAACAGAAAAAATGGGAAAGGATGCATGAACCTGTTAAAAATGCTCTCAAATTACTTAATTCTGCAAACCAGTTAAGTAAGGAAAAAGCATTTAATTTGCTTGGAGTTCTTTTTTTTTCCTAATGTGTTGCTCAGTGAGGAGTACTAGAAAGGGAATGAAGCAGGGGGAAGAATGTGACCGGTGGGGATCCATCCAAGAGAGAAAACCAGAGATTGTAGGAGGACATGCAGAGGCTGCCTGAAGTTCCACCTGAACTTTTTCTTAAATCTTTCTGGGTGTTCTGCAGTGGATATATTTGCTGAGAAGTTGAGTGTGCAGCCTGCTCTCTTGCTAGCCATCAGAGCCAGTGAGACAGCTGCAGTTTGCCCTGAGCCGAGTTGAGCCAAAATGGGCTCTGCAATGCACACACTCCTGAGGGTGACGTGTCAGCCTCTTGCCTCTGCTTCACAATCGGATCCCCAGTACGGACACACAAATGGCTGTTCCTGCTTAGTTTTTTTCATTTATTTTGCGTCTATTCTTACAAATGGAAATGTCTCTCTGTGGGAGACATTCCCTCTGAGTACAAAATAGAAAATGGAACCAACTAGTCAAAACAGCAGTAATGACTTGCAAGGCGGTTGCTGTGGAGAGCACATGCAAGTTTTTTCTGGCAGACAGGGTGAGAAGGAAGAAGAGCTTGTGTGTGTATGTTGTACCATAATGGAAGTTGTTTGTTATTTTCCACATCCTACAAGGTCACTCAGAGCAAGCCCAAAGTTCTGCTGCTGGCATCTGTGCTGCCCAGTCAGAACTTCACTCAGTAGAGCTCTGTCCCTGTCCTGACTGTGCATGGAATACTGGATCTGGCTGCATGTTTGGACACTCCAAGAGTGCTTTTGCGCTCTGTCTCTGCAATTTGTATTGGAAGCCCTGATTGGCTTTTAAAGTAAAAAACCCTGTGAAAGTAAATATATTCTCCATGCAAACACTCTATAGCAGAGGAGAGAGAACAATCTGAATTTTACATACCAGTCCTAATTGTATAATCATTCTGAGAATGGACAACTGGGCAAAGCCATTCTTTCATCTGAGTGAGTAAAGCTTTGAAAGGTAAACAGTGTATGTATGAAGCACTGAACACTTTTCGTATCAGTATTTTCTGGGTAAGTGCCATTTAAGTCAATGTAAAAATCCTTAAAAAGTACAAATTAGCTATTTAAGTTCCTTATGCAGACAGTTGTCTCTCTCTATGGGATATATTTGTGTACTTAGAAAGTAATATTTAAATATTTTAGGCTGGTCATTAACTATGCAAAACTCAATTCATGTTAAGAATTCAGTTCTTTTCCTACTGAAATTCGATGTTGCTCTTGTTATATTGTGTATCAGTAAATTATGAATCAGTTGTGCTCACTTTGCTAATAAAGGCTGTTTTTTAAGACAATGAGATTATACAGGAGCTTTCATAATTTTATTTAATCAACAATTATGTTGGTGTTTGAGTCAGAAAGTGATTCAGCTTGCTTTTTTAGAGCTGTGTGGGTTCTGTATGACCAATGAGATACAAAGCTTGCATATTTATTTCAGGAAGGAGAGGAGGTAGCAGGTTCTCTGTGGCTGGAGGAGGACTATTGGGTAAGAAAGAATTGCCAATTCCAGTATACCTGTCAGGTTTCCATAATCACTTACCAAGGTAAACTTATGCAAATACTGAAAATTTCATTGCACCAAAATTATATTTTTGTGCTTCTGACTGCTCTCACCTCCATAACGATGGAGTCCAGTGTGTACCTGTTGTCCATATCCACAAGTCTCAAGACAAACCTATTTCACTTTGTATGACATAATGCTTTATGAATTCTTGTTTGCTGTAGACAAGATTTAAAATATTACCCCTACTCCCAGCTTCTGCTTCTGAAGACAAGAATTTAAAAACTGTCTCTGTGTGCTACCTGGAAGGTTGCCTGAGCACTGGAGTTGAGTTCAATAGCTACTCAAGATTTCATATATAACTAGGAATACACTCTGTCCATGTGTTGTTATCAGAAAACCATACCTGCTGTAGAGTAGACCATCTTTTGTGAGCTGTAACAGTCAAGCCAGTTCTAGCAAAAATAAACTTCCTGATCAAAAGAAGTAAACTTTTTGTTAAATGGCTTTATTATTGCACTAGCAGTTAAGGTTAAGTAAATATATCTATTCTAGCCCCATAGTTTCCACTTGATAATGGAAACCTTTTATCATTTAAACTGAAATTTTCTCTTCTGTCCTTACCAAAACATGGTTTGTGTGGGGCTCTTTCCTCTGGCCTTACAATAGAGGAATGTGCTTTCAATTGAAAGTTTCTCAATCTCACAAATTAAAACTGGAAAGTAATCTTTAAATAGATGTTTTTTTCCCAGTGCACTTATAAAAAAATCCAGTTTTGTTTGGGTTTTTGGCATTCTTTGCAATCTGAAGGTTTACTGTTTCAAAGTCTTGATGCTATTTTTGCTGTCCTTTCAGTAGCTTGAGTTCACCCAAACTTTAAGGCTTAAGAGCAAGTCCAACCACAGTATTTGCATAATTCCTTGTAGTTCTGTTTCATGGAAAATTTCTGCAAGCTGTAGTTATTGCTGTAACTAGGAATGCGAACTGAGATACAGGGGCCTGGAGAATGCGACATGACCAACATGGTTGTGGATCTTTGCAGAGCCTGGTTGTGGAATGGTCAGTCTCATGCTCTGATCTAGCTGGGAGAGCTGAAGCTGAGATCCAAGCAGCCTTGTTGTGCGAGAAAGACTCGCTCTTGTTAGGCAGAACTCCAAATGAGAAGCTGTGTGCTGTTTCCTTTTGATTAGGAAGAGTGTTTCAGACAGTCCCAAGGCTGAAGGCTGCTGGACTAAGGTGCAGTGTTTCTTGGATCCAACTCTTGGTTTGGGATTATACTTGTGAGAGTCTTTATCACAGGGGTGTAGAGCTGCTTTTAAGCGCTCCCCTGTGTGCTGGGTTTGGAGAGGCTGCTCCTTAGGGTATTGGTTTTCACTGCTTCTGTAGAATAGAGAGTGTCCCCTGCCCTTACCTGGTGACTAAAACACTACCACGAGGTGCAAGCATGAAAACTACTAGTTTTAGAATGGAGCTTGGTTAGTTTGTGGGCGGGATTAGAGGAGAGGGGGCTCTAAAGACTGGTGTCTGCATCCCTGTTATTGCGGGTTTGACGTTCCTAATTTGGCTTAATGTAATCTGGTGTCTGACTGGCTAACCTTGTAACACTGAGCCCTTAGAGCCTCCTTTCTGGGGTTTTTTTGCCCTCCTCTTATGGAATAGTTGAAACTGGCAGAGAAGGTGCAAGATGAGTGAAATGCTAGAGTAATGACAGCATGGGACTGCAAGGCTTATTACATTATGGGAGGAAGAGGACCACTGCATGCATTGTAGTGCTAAAAATATTCCCTGTGACGTGAGACAGTGACACTAGCCACATGGTAACTGTGACTTGTTCTGGTAATGTGCTTCCTTGGGGATGTCAGAGTGCAGGATAAAACTCCAGTGTGGTGGCAGAGACACAAAACTCAAAAACACATAGACATGACCTGTATGTGATTCTGTGTGGAGCAGAGGCAGATTTGAAAGTCATAGAATTTATGACAATGAACTAGGCAGGAATTAGAGGTACAAGAGAAATGGTAGGATCAGGTTCTAGAGCCTAGGAATCATGTCATCTGGAATGAGGGCAGCACTGTCTTTGGAGGACTCACACTGTCCTTCTGGGCTGTTTGGAGGGAGGTACTGCTTTGACACACGTAGGGACAAATAAAAGACAATCCAGAAAAAGGCCAAAACAGCTGCTGAGGATAAAAGTTGCAGATAATGTGTAAGTGGAGAAATAAAATACATGCTTGTCTCACAGGCCTGCATGCTGCAAACTAATGAGTGTGCAGAGCAGAGGAAGAAACTTTTCAGAGTGTATAGTATCATATAGGAGGAAGAATATGGGGGAGGGAGGGGAAGTTTCCTGATGAAGTCTGTCAGACAGTGGGTACGTGCCATCATTTGCATTAGAAAAATTAATCATGCTTTTAATTTCTGGTGTTGGACATGCCTTGTGGTGATCAGGAGTGTGCCTATCTTCCCTTCTCACTTTTATCCTAGGTCCAACACGAAAAATGCCCCTGACTGCCAGTGCCATGGACTTTTTTCAGCTCTTTGTCCCTGACAATGTACTAAAGAATATGGTGGTCCAAACCAACATGTATGCCAAGAAATACCAGGAGAGGTTTGGTAGTGACGATGCCTGGATTGACGTCACCTTGACAGAAATGAAGGCCTTTTTAGGCTACATGATATCAACCAGTATCCACCACTGTGAGTCTGTTCTCAGCATCTGGAGCAGTGGCTTCTACAGCAACAAGAGCATTGCACTTATCATGACACAATCACGGTTTGAGAAGATTCTGAAGTACTTCCACATTGTGGCCTTCCGCTCGAGCCAGACAACGCATAGCCTCTACAAAATTCAGCCTTTTCTGGACTCTCTGCAGAATGGCTTTGACTCTGCTTTCAGACCTTCACAAGCCCAGGTAAGAATTAATCTGTCGGCAGGGAACATCTGACCTGTGCACTCTGGTTGTCTCACTGTGACAAAAAGTGCACAGCACAGCTGCCTGGGGAAAGAGCTGGGGCTTCACAGTGTGAAGCTCTGCTGTGGTGCCTCCATGAAACGAGAGAAAGCAGCACTGTCCTGTGCGAGTGCTCATCAGTGTCTGTCAGTGCAGGCACCAAGCCTGTTTCAGTGGAAATGGTGCTCTCTGAGCTGGAGCTGTTTGCTTTAGTGGCCTAAAAACACCTGGAGTCTTCTCAGTGAGGCTGGCACCAGTAGGTTTTGCTGTCCTGAGGATGGGAGGTTGCAGGTTGTGCAAGGGCAGAAAAGGCAGAGCTGGTGCTGCTGGGCTGGAGGGAAGACCAGTAGCTGCTCCCACTGCAGATTGAGTTGAATGGAGGAGTTGAGTTTGCTGAGTGACTGTCCCTGACCTTAGCGATGGGTGCTTGTTTTATGGTCCAGTAACACAGCTGCTTCCTCACAACTGGAAAGGGGTACAGGTGAAAATCTTTTAATATTCATCATACTCTATTTAAACTTTGTTCAAAATAAATGATCTGCTTTTGAAGCTGTTGCTACTGGTCGTGTTCAGAACTCTGGAAAGAAAAAAGAGTAAGCATGAAATATGTTACTACTTGACATAACTTTTCAATCAATTCTCTGTTTCCAGAATATAAATATTTCACTTAGGCATTTGGAAAGGGTGTTGTGCCCATAGTCCTCTTTTTCTTCCTGTTTCCCTTCTGAAGCATCACATTTTTGCCTTCTGCACAAAATTAATGAAGACATAGATGCATCACATCCATTGAAGTGTGCCTAAAATAAATGGCGAGTGATTACAGTTTCTTCTATTTTATTGACAATAAAAATCATACCTATATAACTCATGAGAACACAGCTGCCTAAAAAGCTGTTAAGGTGGAGAAGGGAGGAGTGTTCTCACTAAGCCATGCAAAGTGTGTTTCCATTAAGACAAAACAGGCAGTGAGAAACACAAAATTGTTGGGACTGAGCTCTTACTAAGGTATGAAATCTAGTCCTTATGGCTGCTGAGTTCAATGGGCAGAAGATAAAGGCTTCAGAAATGTGATCACTCTGTCTAATGTGAATGCTTATAATGGTGTGCTGTGGCACACACTCTGAGTGCAAGTCCATTAAAGGATAAAATTTGATTTGCATGTATATCCCTTCTCCCATTCTCCATCCTGAGCAAGGCTTGAGAACTGAATTGACAAAATCACAGCACCCTGTTTGCAGTGGCAAAACATCTAAATCTTCACAAGCAAAACACATTCTTATTCTGAGCTTGGTAAGGGGATGCTACTTAAAAAAAATAGGGGGGAAGAAGTAGACACAGCCCAATTCTCTTCCCTCCCCTTCCACTTCTCTGCTCCTTTGTCAGTGTTTACGTCAGTGATTTCTATGCGGCATGTTTCAGTGATTTTGCATGGAACAAAAAGCACTAAAATACAGCTTCAAAAATAACCCTGTGAGAAAGAATAAGGTTTTGAATCTGTTGTTAAAAATACCTTAGTGTACCTCTGGTAGCCTACTGTTCCAGGCCTCCTCCTGAAAGGAGCCTTGTGCGTAACATCCTCCTGAGTGCCATCAGTCAGGGCTGAACACTACTTGTCACAAGAGATGAGGACCCCATCTGCTCAAAACAGGAGGAAAGAACTCTCCCTGCAAATTGTCTTGAGTCCAGACTGCAGTAAACATCAAACCCAGAATGCCCAGTGAAAAATACCAGAAATAATTGAAAATAATAACTCAGTTGCACAGAAACAAATTAAAAGATGAGGGGAAAGAGCCATTTAGATGGGCTTTTGGAAGTTCTGCCTGTGAAAGCCAGTTGGAAAGGGGGGGCCAGGTTTCTGTAGTCAGGGATACCTGAAATCCCAAGTTCAAACTGGATTTGTTGCTTGAGGTACATCTGTATCTTAAACATGAGACTTGTGGTACCTGGGTGGCTTGTGGCTGACCCATGAGCTTTATGCTCCCTTCTTGTAAGTGGCATCAAACAGCTGAATCACAGCTCCTGTTGGATGCAGCAGGGCTGTTTGGGCTTATGGGTAGGCTCGTTACTGACTTTCTTCCTCTGGCAGTGTGGACTCACAGAACACAGATTAGGAAGATGCCATATTTAATTCACCCCTATGGACCAAGCAGGGACAATCTGCATCCAGCAGGCGGTACATCTGCCATTACAGTTATTTCTTTTATAGATCTGATCTTTTCTTTTTGGAGAGCTAGAAAAGATTCTTCAAGTGGAACTTCTGTCAGAAAATACTTAGGGGTTTTTTTTCTCATCTGTGACCCCTCCCCCTGCCCAAATTTGCCTGTAAAAATAACACCACAGTTGCTATGAAAGGAAACAGGGAGAAAGAACTATGCCAATATACCAAACCAGAGAAAACAATCTAGTGAATTATAACTATTTTGCTAAATATACTGAGCAAACAAAAGGAAATAATTACTCTCCAGCTTATGAAGGATTTGAAAGCCCAGAACATTTTGTGTATCAGCAGTGCTAGCTGTAGTTTCTGAAGTTAAAAAAATGGTGTTCTGACCTAGATCGGTAAAAAAAAAAAGACAGGAATATTCTCTGCATCTTATCCCTCCTCAGCATCATCTGTGTAAATAAGCACTGCCTCTACCTGAGCAACAAGAGGTGGAGGTTTGGGTCTGTTCTTGGAAGCAGTGTTGTTTCTTCGCTACTTAGCTTTGTAGCTGTGCTACTGTCTGCAAGCCTGAAGGCAGGGAGGATGCCCTGCCTGCGCTCAGGAGGTATAGAGCGACAAATTCAAGGGTACTCACCTGCCAAGGATATGCACTGAATTCCAGAAACCTGAGGAGTTCAGTGAAAATAACATCACTGCTCAAATACCCTTCTGTGCCTGCTGAGCATTTATATGCTTGTCAGCAGGATGTGACTAGACAGCATTGCTGTGACTGGCTGCCCCTGACTGGTGTGGGAGAGGTCAGGAGCATAACTCCAGGTACTCTCTGCTTCCCTCTGCCTCTAAAGTACCTTCTCTTTGGTGTCTTGGAACCAAACAATTTTGCATCTGCCCAGTGGAATGTCAGCTGGGAACAGTTGTCTTCTTATCTCCAGCAGGAGTGAACCCCCTGACAAAAAGACAGATGTAAGTCCAATCTCTTGCTCCAAGGGCACAGTGTTAAACTTTGGCCAATTACTAGGCAACTTGTTTGTGTTTCACTCTTGGTGGTATCGTAGGGTACAGCTAGGCAGTTTCAACATAGCTCTTACAAACCAGCTCACAGCTTTAGATGGCAGCCTCTTTGAAAACACAGAGGGACAAAAACAGGCTGGTCAACTTGTTTTTGTGTCCTCATGATTAAATATTCATTTGATATAGGGTATTTCCAAATTATAAGATCTTAGTCGTGTTTTACCTCTGTATTTCAGACTTCCTGTTCTCAAAATTATTCTTTAGGAGTTAAGGGTGCTGGTCCCAAACCAGAACCATTCTGTCTTAGGGCTTCTTTGAGTGTGACACAAATACATAAATATTGAGAGAACACTGGCCAAGTATAAGACATCAAGCAAGAGAAAGACAGACAGAGGAGCAATAAGAGTATTGAGCAGCAAGGTAAATTTCTGATGTCCTGTAACTCTTGGCCAGTTGATCCTTTGGTGAAGCCAGATTTTAGGGAGAGTTTGGCAACAGAAAATGATGGAACTTCATTGGTATTTTTAAATTACCTAATGGCAATGGAGTGCTGTAAGTACTGGCTTTTTGTTTTTAAGAGGATTGATTGGGCAGAGGAGCGTGGAATCATGGCTCCATTGGAGGTCGGAGTTAACCTTTGAATGATGGCAAAGAGGATCTGTAAAATGTGGATAGGCCAATCAGGACTTTGAAAATGAGAAGAGAAAGAATCTGTCTGATATAGTGGAGAAAAACTATCAGAGAGAAGTAAAGTGATGTGGTCAGTGTGATAGACTTGGAAAATGGCTTTCCAGCAGTAGTCTGTAGGACAAGATTGCCTTATGCTGAGTAGAAGTAAAACTGTTGCAGGATGGTTGTGGGTTTTGGATGTAAACTTGTCTGGGTGGGTGGGTTGTTACTCTAAAATGAGTGCCATTTTAGAGCTCTTACTCAGAAAGCATGGAAAATGCAGGCATTGCCTAGCTGAGAAGATTTTGCAAGTAGGAGGTAAAGACTGACATTCAGATTCACTAGCCAGTGATATCTGCAGCAGGAGGACAGGGACGTCTGCAATGACCAAAAAAGGAGATACTAAGGGTTTCTTAAGAGAAGGGAGATGCTCTCAAATGCAGCGTAATGTAATCAGAACTGACAGCTAGATATGCAAGCAGAGATGTCAGACACCAGCAAGAGAATTTATATTAGACATGAGGAGCTTTGGAGCAAAGAGGCAGAAGCATGAGCTGGAGGAATGACTGTGTGCATAAAGGTGCAGTTACCCGGGGACTCTGCAACTGGGTGGTACCCACCAAAAGCCAGAGACAAGGCAAGCTGAGGGAGCTTCTCCAGGAGACAGGCTGAAGAGACAGCCTGTGTTGTGGATGGCCATGGATCTAAGGGGGAGATGTCTCATGGATAAGTTGATTCATTATCTAAGTGTATGGAGTCCAGAAATTCCATGTACAAAAGACATAGTGATTCAGGGATTTGTCTACAAGCCTGTTTGGGCTCTGGTGAAAGCAGGATGGGTGGAATTCTGGCATGGAAAAAGCATTGGAAATGATCTAAAATGGAGAAGAAAGAAAGGCACTCCTGGCAGTGGCTATCTGTTTTGTTCTGTGAGTGAAAGATATTGTGTGATGGAGCAGTTGATAGAGTCCCATCTTGGAGTCCTGCCTCTGCAACATTTGGAGTGCAAATACATGTTGAGGGGAAAGCAAATGTGTGTGAAAAAGAGTGAAAATTTGGCAGGTCGATGTCGCAGGGATAAGGATTACTATAAGGAAAAAGGAAAGGAAAAGAAAAGGAAAAGGAAATTAAAGGAAAGGAAAGGAGAAGAGAAGAGAAGAGAAGAGAAGAGAAGAGAAGAGAAGAGAAGAGAAGAGGAAAAGAGAAAGCAGTGTGATGGCAGTGGGGGAGCAAAGCAACTAGATGAGGAGCTTCTTAGACCCCGAGAGAAAAGAATGGGGATGGTTTCTATGAAGAAATCCACAAGCTATCTTGCATCAAAGGAAGTCAGAATAGGAAGAGGGCAGCACTTGGGACTGAGAAAAAGATTGTGAAGAGGCGGCCAGGAATATGTGTAGGAGTCAATTAAGCCTGAAAGTAGATTTTTATCAAGGAAGATGAGAAGCAGGAAAGAATATGCCATGGAGGCAGTAAGCTCAGTCCTGTAAAAGCGTATATTGCAGCAACAGCAAGAATGGGGAATAGGGAGGGAGGAAATACCACTTTGCATGAGGATTTGGCAAATAGATGGATTTGAGATACAGGAACAGCAAGGAGACTGAGAATGCAGGAGGGTGAACAAACTAATAGGGTGGGCCAGTAGCACCAGGGCTAACTTTTGTCCTAAAAACACCATGTCAGTGCCAGGAGCAACAAATTGCTTGCTTTGAAAACAAGGTGGGGATCAGCTGTTCCACCAGCAGGCACGGCCCGTACAGTGCCCCGTTTGCAAAGTTCTTTACAGCTGTTGAAGCAGTGGTTGCATTTGGAAGGGTGACAACACTTGTCCCCCACTCTCTGAAGGAAGCAGGAAGAACAAGCTCCAGGGTTTTCAGTTCATTTTCCTTGCCTGTCCACATTTTTTCTTTGCAGCAGCAGCAAACAGCCCT
Organism: Corvus brachyrhynchos; assembly: GCF_000691975.1. Lineage (NCBI taxonomy): Eukaryota > Metazoa > Chordata > Aves > Passeriformes > Corvidae > Corvus > Corvus brachyrhynchos. The sequence continues at coordinate 3,316,419 of NW_008236217.1, read as the reverse complement.
AGTCTGTTCACATTTTTATTCCCTCTTCACAGAAGTTGAGTAGGAACTTACAGAGAAATTATTTACATTCAGTACAGGGGAACAAAGGAGGGGAAGCTCTGGTTACTAGGGGAAGGCAGGGCTGAGCATGGGCAGGGAGAAAAGGAAGATGGAGAGAGGTTTTAAATATTCAGATTTGCTTTCTAAATGTAAGGCTGACAGGCCTTACTGTGTCATAGGAGGCAG
>NW_008236217.1:3312313-3316159 GCF_000691975.1 Corvus brachyrhynchos | reverse complement strand
AGAGTGTGAAGGGTAAACAGGACGCAGTAGAGCTGCTGTGAGGAGAGTTGATGCTGTGGTGCAGAGGGAAAGGAGCTAATGACAGAGGGTAAAAGATGTCCTAAGGTGATGCTTATACAGTCTTTTCTTTCTGCTGCTCTCCATCCTACAGCAGGGGAGATTATAACAGTGGAACCACACCACTCAGTGGGATCTGGCAGGTAAGAGAGCCTTTCCAGAAGCTGAGAAATTCTTAACCGTGTATCCAACCCTATCCCAAAGGATGTGCTCCTTCCCTCTGCACATGAGAGGCAGAAAGGCAAAAGTGAATGAGGGCACGTTTAATATTTGCAAAATACTGTCAGAATCCTCTGAGGCGGAAGTGGGAAATGCCCCAGATGGTCTTTAGATAGGAAGGGCTGTGTTCTGTGTGGACCTTGAGAGAGGAAGATTTGGCTTCAGGGCAGCTGCAGCTGGAAGAACAAATATCTTTGTGTGCAGCTCTCCTTGCTCACATCTGTGTTTTGGTATATAATTTGAACATTTCACAAGAGTGCTTTCAGATGGTCCTGTGAATGTTTCATGAGTTGTTAAGGAGTGTGTATAAATGACAGTGTGCAGCCATCACTGTGTGGGGAGGGCATGGGTGCCTATTTTGGGCTGACAGAGTGATGTTCAGCAAACATCTTGTATTCATGAGGCCGGCAGCTGTTCATCTCTGCTGCTTAACTGCTCACCCACCACATCTCTCCTACGAGCATTGCTCCCAGGTTTAGTGCAGCTTTGTTCTCATTTCTGCCACTGACTGCATGGATGTGCACAAAAGTAGCACACGTGCAGGCGTGGAAATGCTTCATCTGAGGATGGGAGCCTCTTCATACCTGTATCTGAGCCCGCTTCCTGGAGGGATGGTCACTGGAAAAGAACAGACTCCTTTAGATTATAACCCATCTGACTATTTTGCACATCTTTACAAGGGTATGAATTATGGCCTGCTGGGACTGCTTTCCCCTCGTGTACAAGGAGGGGAGCCTGCAGTGACTTGCTCTGATTTAGATGTACATGTCTGAATTTGGTCAGCATTTATCAGCTGTGACCTTTCAACAGTTAGCAAGTCTTTGTACTTTCACAAGTGGCTTGCTAGGCAACTTACACATCATGCAGTCAGGTATGTGTATGTTATGCACAGCTGCCTGTGAGCTGTGGGCATCTGCTAGTACTTTTCTGTAGGTGAGTTCCACAGTGTGATACCTAACAGTTTTGCTGGTGAATTAATGGAGAGAAGTGTAATGAAACAGTTACAAGAACCACTTACAGCATCTGGATGCAGAATGCAGAAACTGCTTCACTTTCACAGGTCTTCGTTACTTGCTCCAGTCTGCCTTACCTTTTTCTATTCCTGCCTCTGGTGCTTTATACTTGTCTCCTTTTGTCAAATTTTTCAGCTCCTGAGGCAAGAGAGACTTCCCTGAAGCTGCTGCTGCTGCCAGGAAAAATATTTTCTGTCTCTTCACCACCTCTTTAAATGGCAGCATTTTTCTCCCTTAACTTCTCTTTCTCTTTATTATGTGTTTTCCTTTGCTGTAACCAAGGAACATACTTTACAACATATTGTAGGGGATGTTTGGGTGGAAGACATTCTGCCAAACAAGATGAAGCTTATGATGAAGCTTGGAGAAGGATGCTGCCAACAATCCACTCTCCCTGCCCCATCCCCTGCGTCGTTTTGGAGGGATGCTGAACTGTAGCTGATACTAAGAAATGAGAGCTGTGCCTTGCAATGTTTCCAAACCACATGTAGAGCAGCTATCCATAAGGGAGTGTGCTTGGCCAGGCTTTGGTTTTTGTTGGGTGGTAGCATCAAACAGAAGTGAGTTTGCTTCTTTGTTTGGAGTGATGCACACAAGCACCGTGCAAGGGTTGTATTTCCTTGAAAGAAGTTAAAGCACCTTTTTTTTAGCAATCTTGTATTCTTCTATTTCTTTCCCTGCCTCTTTTCTTGCCACTTGCAGGTACTACATGAGCCCCTGATTGATGAGGATCCAGTTTTCATTGCTACCTGCACAGAGAGGGAGCTGCGCAAGAGGAAAAAGAGGAAATTCAGTCTTTGGGTTCGGCAGTGCTCGTCCACTGGTTTCATCTGCCAGGTGGGTTTTACCTCTTCAAATGTCATGATTCAGTTCCAGCAGGCCCTTAAATGTATTGCAGGACCAAGGGTAACAGTCACTTCTCTTCATTACCCTGCCGGGGGCTACAATCTGCGTGCAGGAGGCCTCTGACTCCTGTGGATACAAGACCCAACGGACAGTGATGACAAGTTCCTGATACTTTGTTTGCTGTATGATTTAACTGAGAGTTTCTGTCTCTGATAATGTCCATCTGGCTGCCAGCCCTCAGCTAATTACATTGAAATGCAGTTAAAAGGTCTGTCTGTTTGTATATCCTAAGTTTATCTGAATGTCTGAGTACTGTGACTTATGTCATTTTTTTATGAATCAGCTTTTCTCTCTCCCTAAGTATGACACTGCAACTGTGATAGCCAACAGTGTCCAATAGACTAAATCAATACGGTATCAAGATGTCAATTTTTCTGTGAGAAATATATTTGTGGGGGTTCCTATTACCTATCTTTTCACACATCTACCTCTCTATCAAAGAAATAAAATCTGGTGTGACTTCAAGGTGAGATGTAAGCTGGAGTGAGAGACATGTTGAAGGGTTTGTTTTTATTATCATAAGGCATTGGGAACTTCTTTTCAAATTCTCAGCTTCCTCAATTGCTGATGTATTTTGAGAGCCCTTGAAAAATCTGGTCATTTATGTTGTTACTTAGAGATGAGGGGGCAGATGTTTTCTAATATTTCTTTTTCCCAAGAGCTCCTGTGAGAAGGCTGTCCCCCGCATGTTCCAGAGTGGTGGTTCAGAGGTAGGATGTGCACACTGCTTGCTCAAACTGAATGCATGTCAGAACAGGGCCTGTGGATTTGCTGCAGTTGAACATTTGTTCAGAGCAGAATTTAGTTGGTGAATCATTATGACTGTTTGACTAGCTGTGCAGGAAAAGAGGCTCACTGGGAACAGAGGTTTGTGTTTTCAGCAATGCTCTTCACTCTGAGAAGAAACTTAGGATCCTACATCTTCCATCTAAATTTTAAAGCAGCTGTTTTCTCTGATACAAAATAGATTCACCTTGTGAAGCATCCTTGGAAGTTTCTGCTCTCAAGGCTCTTAGAAAGTCATTTGCTATATAGAGGCAGTGTCTTTGATCTCCAAGGAGAACTTCACCAGTCCCACACGCAGTTTATTACTGAAGCGTATTGGGTACAGAGAGCACAAAGTCTGCTCATCTCTCTTGCCATGCTCCCCCCAGCCAACTGCCACAAAACTAATAAGTCTTCAGACAAACCAGAGGTTTCAGATTCTGAGCTATAATTATGTTGCACCTCCCGTCCTGTCCACTGAGAGACTAAATTAATGGAATGTCAAATTAAACAGAATAGATGCTCAGCACCACCCTAATCCTCCCACTCCCTTAATGAATTAGATACTCATGCTTCGCTTGCATCCGGATGACGTCCAGGATTATCTTGCCAGCTGCCTTCTATATTCATTCCATGACTTGGCTGTCGTTATCAACGTGCTGAAATGACTGGGTGAAAGGGACTTTAGGGAACTGTGAAAAAGAATATGCCTTCATGCTAAAATGGAAAAACCTAATCTGGGGAGGATGGGCATCTTCAATTATGATATGCTTGAAATGCTATGTTCATTTATGTGTCATGCTTACAAGTGGTCTTGCAGAATCCAAAGCACTTTTTCAGTGGTTATTTGGTTTATTTAGGGTTTTAAAACAGAGGTTTTGTTTCT
>NW_008236217.1:3305110-3312129 GCF_000691975.1 Corvus brachyrhynchos | reverse complement strand
CTATGTTTAACAAATGGAGAGAATTGATCTAAACCAGAAGAAAATCCAGTGTTTTCCCTTCATGTACACATTTTCCTTTCCATCTCTTGTGAAGCTGCCATCGTGAAGAAAAGACTTGTTGTCTGATAGTTAAGGACTGACCTGTCCATCACCTGCCAACCGTTGGAAAAACCTTGCAGCACTTACTTCAAAACATGTAGACATTCTGTAATACTGTCCAGGTGAATTCCCTCCCTCACTGCTTCCATGTGATGGCATTGAGGTCCTTTTATTCAAGATAAAATAGGACAATCAACACTTCATAAATCAGCATAATTCAGTTTCAAAAATCTGAATAATATGTATCTATAAAAAGGCGAGCCAGCCCAGACGGAAGACAGGACGGAGCTATGTATGACTGGTTTTCAGGAGTGGAAGGAACCTCAAGAAGATTGTGATGCTCCTGGCCAAAAACAAGGTCCTCCAATCCTGAATGATAAGCCTGATGTTAAAAAAAATCTCCATTTGAGGAAACACCTTAGTTTTCCCAGTGTGCTGCTTTGCCTACAATGAAAGGGATTGGTTGGTTTGTTTTCCTAATGTAGAATGGATATGCCACATGATGAGTTACTTTGTGAACTCAGCTCACAGGTCAGCTGTTAATGTTAGGAGTTTCAGCTGTTTGTCTGCTCAAATTCCTGTTCCTGCTTGTTCTGTGAACAAAACTGAATCACATTTTTGGGTATGAGTAAACACTTCTGTTTGATGGCTCATCATTTGCTTTTTTTAAGGAAATGGTGTTTGGTTAAAAATCTAGCCCAATAAGCCATTCATGGAACAGAAGTGGCATAAAACCCAAGTGCTGCTTGTGGACATAAGGTGCATAGGCTTATATAGCCATAATAGAAACAATGTATGAATATTAGACTACTTTTCTGTTTTCTGTACTCCAGATAACTTGACTGCACCCTGACAGTTAAGTCTTTGTTTTAAGATGGATGCACAATTTCATATTATATCTCTGCTTCAGAAAATCTCAAGCAGAGCATCTCGTTGCAGTGAATAGCTTTGTTGCTGAGCATCTCTTCACGGTCAGCTGGCCAAGTGGGAACATGCAGGAAGGACACATCATTCAAACAATGTAAATACACGTCTGCCGCAGTTGGGAACACGAACAAAACCTCTCAGAGAGTTCAGAAGGGCTTCAGGAGATCTGACTTTGGCAAAGTGGATGGCAAAACTGCCCTGATACTGTTGCCTTTTTCATCTGCCCTTGACGCTGGACATCAAGGTGGCAGCAGCTGCTGGGGGAGAGGGCTTGGGCCTTCTAATTTCTTTCTTTCTAATTCAGGGAGGACAACAAACACAGCTTGCAGGACTTCAGGTGTCCCTCTCTGTTCCATCTTCTCTTTGCTTTTCTTGTTTCTTTCCAATCTATTTCCCTATATACTGCTTAGCACTTCTATTTCCCTACTTAACACCGAGACACTTTTAAAACCAATATTTTAATGTCTTGATTGCAGTTTAAATTATTGAAGTAGCTTAGAAATCTTTCTTAGACTATTTGCTTAGCGTATATTTAAATATTAAGTCATACTATGTAAATCAAAACTCCAGCTGTGTCAGTTTTTTTGTCAGTTCTTATTTCTTTTTCTCTGAAAATCTGGAATACTTGATTATAAAAATTGTTCATAAATATGATTGGTAGGGCTCTTTCTTATTTTAGATATAGCAATATAGCTCATCAAAAAATGATGAAGAGAATTCCCAAATACCTTATCAGGGCTATTTATTTTGTCCTGGTGGGACATATCATGTGCTCTCTGCATTTCTTGTGTGGCTCAAAAGGAATGAACATGGTTATGAGTAACTAAGTGATGCCTAGTCCTTGCATAGCTCCTCCTGCACAAGAAAGTGTTCTGATCATTTGCAGGTGAAGAAAGCACAGGATTCTGGTGAGCCCCAGCACATGGAGAGCTGACAGAATAAGGTATTCCCATAGTGCCTCATCCTGAAGCGCAGACCCATAGTCCAAATGTAACCCTAAGACAGTCCCTGACCCACAGAGCCATCAATCAACAAGATGGAAGGCAGTAGCAGATGGTAAAGAGCACTACAAAGAGACAATCAGACAATATTAATCACTTTGATAGGCAGTAATAGAATTAGCTCATCAACGTAATTATTTGCTTAAAAAAGCTGGTGGTATGGTGAGGAAGAAATTACTTCATGCATGCATATATACTTTCCTAGTCATTGAGATGAATTTTATTTTCTGAGGCTATACTGGACACTTTTCACTTCCCACACCTCCTCCCTGCCCCCCAGAATATATGGGCTCTGCACTTGCTTTTATTCCCTGGCAGAAAATTCTTGCAATAATGCATTTCATTTTCATTAATATCCCTGTGCAATGTTACTCAGATTTATGAAGTCCTTTAGGTCCTTGTGCTGGGACTGACTTTGAGTTTCCACCTTCCACTGCTTCCCATGAAGTGATGAGTCAGAACAGAGTAAGGAAAACTACTGTGTCTCAGCAGCTTGAGTCTTGGTCCTGAAGAAACAGCAGTTTGCATGATAGCCGCGTTTAAAGAGTGAAACCTGGAGCGGGGTGGCCCCTGCCTGAGAGGGTAAGAAAGGGCTCTCTCCCCAAAGAGCAGCAGTCTCACTGAGGGGAGATGTCTGAGGTTGCTCCACAGATCATTGGCAGAGCTCTCAGTGGCAGGAAAAAAACCCCGAACAGTGTAAACACCATGCTTCTACAGTAAATGCTGTAGTTAATTTTAGACAGGGTAGCTACAGCTAGCTTAAATACTTCATAACCCTATTGACTTTACAGAGTAAGAACTTCCAGAATTTAGAGAAACTGAGGTTGTGCCCCAAAGAATTTATAATTTTACAACACACCACATAAGTGCATTCAGTCAATGGGAAAGGGAGGGGTAAAAAAACCTGGAGTCAGTTTTGTTTTCAAGGTCAGAGTTGCAGAAGAATTAGCCATCTGTGCACTTGTTTAATAAGCTGCTCAGAAATGTTGGTGTTTCGGCCTGTTTAAGTTCTGTTTAGAGATTAGTCTGAGCCCTTGCATTTCTTTAAACCATGTCCTGATAATTCCTCTATTGCTGGAACAGTTGCATCTGGAACACACAGATGTAGCAGGTGCTTTGAGGAGGTTCTCAAGGTCAGGCTTTGTCTGGGAGGGGATCCCAGGAAATCTGATCACCTTCATTTGTCAATCACTGGTGGCTGGAAAATCCTATCTACTTTCTTCCTCTGGCTTCCATCTGGCTCCAGCTTTTTAATGCATGTGGTTCTGTAATGTCAGCATGTGAGAATCCCAGATCTCAGTTGAAAGTCAATTATCCTCTTGCTCACCAGTGTTAAATGGAAAGGTATTCTTGCAGATGTGTGTTGGGCCAGACCTATTCATTTTTATGGAGTTTACAATCTTTCCATGTTTCTAAATGAATAGGAAAACCAGACCTAAATGTGATCTAATGCAAAGATCTCTGTCAGAGTTTGCATACAGTCTTAGTGTCTATTTTCAGGTGTGAATGAAAGTTATTTTTTAGTTCCCATCTGAGCTGCTTGGAGTTTATGACAATAAAACTACCTGTGTAGTTGTGTCCTTTCTGCAGCTGTTCTCACTCAGTGCAACTCTGCCTGGGGAAGCAGACTAAAAGCACCAGAGCCTCCTCTCTTATGCACTTCATAGGTTTGCCATAGGAGTGCCCCTCATGGATCCCATCCCTTTGTGCTGGGTGTGGAGAGCAGAACAAAAATCTTTGCCCTAGAAAGTTTGGGATCTAAGTGCAAGAAGGAGGCTTAAGCTTCCCACAGCAAATCTCTTTAGTTCAGACACATTTTGGCTGCCCAGAGAACTGTGGAAGCAGGCTGAGTGCAGCAGTGTTTCTTGGCTAATGCACATGGCAGAGATCTGGGACTAACACACTACTAGGTACCTGTATACACCCTACTCCTGGTGAGCCTGCACAGGCCAGGCTGTCATCAGCCTTGTGGTTCCTCCTTAGAAATGAACTGGGTCCTCAATGTCAGTGTTTTGTCATCTCTTGGGTTTATCTTAAGATTTTATGCCCTTTTTATGGAAGTATTTTCCTCCTTGAGCTGCTATGTGTTATCCTCTCAACAGTTACAGCATTTCTGATAGTTTATACTGTTCTTGCCTTGCGTCACTTATATACCTTCTCACTTACACCTCCTCACTTACACACCTTCTCACAGCTCAACAATAATTTTCATAGAAAATCTGAGCCAATGTTGTGCAATTATGTGGCACCAGAGTGAAGCCTCAGTCATGGACCTGAGCTGGGCTACACAGAGGGAGCCTGGAAAAGCAGCATTAAGAAGCAGCAGGACCGATGCATTGATTAGCAATTGCCTTGTGGGGATTGCATCCTTTCTCGGAAAGGTTTTGAAGAGCAAAAGGAAAGAGGTCTGCTGAGATGGTGGTGATTTCCAACCAGTCAGAAGGGCAGCATGGAAAAGTGCAAATGTGGGCTTGTTTGACACTGGTTGTTGGATGCTTGGCTTCACAGGGCAAATGCGGGGAGGAGTCACTATACTGACATGGTATAGGAAGAGATCAACAGGGAAGCCTAAACCATGAAGGCCTGTCTCTGTTTTCCAGCCCCATTTCCATTTGATGCTGCAAAGAAGAGGGAACTGGCAGAAGGCTGACGTGGTCAAAGCAAAGGATTAGACAAGTGATCCAAGGGGTGGAGCACTGTCTGGATGTCAAAATACATTTCAGCAAGGCCAAAGAAAAGAAGGATGATTGCAGTAATTGGGAGGAAAGCCAGGCAGTTCTTAGGTATTTGAAAGAATAGGAAATGATTTATGTGGAGCTGTTAGAGATAATGAGTCTGCCTGACCTAGATGTGGCTGCCTGGGAGAAGGTACAGAGCAAAATCTGCATTCGTTGGTCCATGAGTTGTTGGTCCGCCATGCAGGTAAGATGTTGTAGTACCCACAGTGACAAAGAAACAACAAGAAATCATGGAAAGAAAAGCAAAGAGCTTTAAGCCATATGACTTGCATTGTCAACTCTGCCAGCATCTTTTTGCCAGTCTCACAAAGATCTTTTTAGAAACTTAGAAGAACATGTGCAGGTAAAACAGACTTTTGTCAGTCCTCAGCACAGAGATGTTAGCTGCATCTGTGTGTGTTCATGCAGATTGAAATCATTCAAAAGAAAATGCAGAGGGAGAAAAGAAGGGGACCGAGTAAAGAACTTTGTAAGGAACACCAGGAACTACCTGGGAGCAGGTTGGGAAAACTGCATGTTCTTGCATACCCTTTAGAAAGCAGACTTTAGAGTAGCAGGAAGAAAATGAAGAGAGGCTCAAACAAATGAAAAGATCTGGTCTTGGTAAGAGCACCACCACTGGTGCCAACATCTGCTGGAAAAGAGCTGCCTGGGAAGAGATCATTAAAGAAGGAGGGAGTATGATGTGCAGCAGGTTTAGGGTGAAACTGGAGAGGAGAATCTCCCAACAGTGTTGGTAATGGCAACAGTTAGAGGTAGGGTTTAAGATGAGAGGGGATTGAGGCAGGATCTAGAAAGTAGTGCTAGGAATGTGCAGTTGTGGGTTGGCTGTAGAAAAAAATAAAGTTATTTTTTCAATAGCTATTGAGGGTCGAAAAATTATGACTACTTTACTTTGTTCTCTTGCTTTTATAACTGTGTCATCTAAAAACATGGCTTCTGTTTTGTGGTTGTTTAGGATCTGCCCTTTGTGAAACATTTTTGCACAATATATCTTTCAAAATCTTCCTTCTGTTTATTACTACCTCTGCCCTTTTTTTTTCTTCCAAATGTCATCTATTTCATTTGAGAATTGTACCCTGGGGTGCTTCAATTATGTATGAAGGTGGAATATTTGGGATGTGCTATTCACAAGTGCTTTCAATATGCCATCTGAGCTTTGAATATGAGCAGAATCACCAATATTTCTGTTTCTAGGGCACATTCTCTTAAATGTGCAGTCAAGATGTAGCTTTTGTTCCTAAGCATTCCATTTTTTACTCAGTTTCTGTGAGACCTTATGAACTTTCCACAAGAAGGTAATGAAAACATACTGGATTCAAAGTATCTGGTGCAGTAGGGCAGCCACAGATAGAGAGATGGCAGAATTGAGTGTGTCACTGTTCTGAGAAACAACAGATATTCAACAAATAATTGAGGAATGAATACAGAAAGCACTGCATGTTAAATGTCTTCAGCCCATAGTCGCCTCCCAAGACAGCTGCTGTCACATCTACACAGGTTATCCCAATTAGTGCTGTAGATCAAATGTACCAGTAGCCATTAGAAAAGATACAGTGAAAGAGATCTCTGCAGATATTCAAGAAGCACTGGTTTGGCTGTCATGCACAGAAGCAGAGGATGTTTGCTGCCAGCATCTCCCATCTGTTATCCAGCAACAGTGGTTGAGCCTGTACTTCTGATGATATTTTGCTGGTGGTGCATATGGAAAGGGCACAAAACTCTAATGTCCCAGGACAAAACAGAAGGTCTAGTGAATGGTTTAACAAACATTTTGGGGGAGCAGTTTCTGACTGTGCCTGTGAAGGTCTAACAGCCAATCTGGCAATGTGTGCTGTTTCTGCAGATTCCTGACTCTTAAATACCACTTCTAATGCATTACAGAAAGGGAGGGAATGCTGTGGGCTTCAGTAGGGAGGATCTTAATGGGTTGAGGTAGAATGAAATAAGCTGGATGGGGAAAATAAAGGTCATATGGGATCCTAGGTATTTGCAAAAATATTTGAAGCTATGCGTTTGCCAGTTACCTGTACACAGCCACTTTATGCCTTCACAGCAGCCTTAATGCCTTCCAACATTGTGCTGCTGTCACCCGTCATCCCAATAGAGCTGGGCACGATAAAGCTTTGAATGATGCTTCTCCAAAACAAGAAACACTGTGCCAAGAACTAAGGCTGTTGTTGGATAGGCAAGGAAGTGCCCAAGGAGAGAAAAAAAAAGGGTTATATTTAACATTGGAGGAGGAAAGGTTCAG
>NW_008236217.1:3296496-3305086 GCF_000691975.1 Corvus brachyrhynchos | reverse complement strand
GTGAAAGTGAACAGAGCAAGGGGGGTTGAGATTCAAAGCCAAGTGCACAGGGAATTCTGCTAACCAAACCTTTGAAGTGTGTAGCATCCTCATATGAAAGTAGTGCTACCTCAGTGGACAGGTGCCTGGTGGGCATGCTATTAAAAGTAGCTGCTTCCAGACACAAAGCAGCCCACAGTGAGGGACCAGCAGTGCCAGAGGACTGTCCCTTGGAGGGGCAGCACTCTACAAGGAACACGGAGTGAGCATGGAGCAGGAGAGATTCTAAGATTTACTGGATTCGGGGAGGTAAGGTGTAAGACACTTTTATAGACTTAGAGAGATTCCTGCTTTGTTTTCAGCTCATCTGCTAATCCAAGGTCAAAACTAATCTGTCTGCATCTTCTGTCTCCACTGCCCTGTCTGTAGATTTTGAGGATTTGATCTGTGGTCTCTGTGCTGACATACTAGTAACCTAATCTTAATTTTGTTGCCAATAATCATGAAATACCTTTGCTGTAAATTTGGAACAATCTGTTCTTTGAATGCATTCCACTGGCTCTCTGGAGCTCTGATTAATAACCTAAATGACTTATCATAATTAGCTAGTCCTCAGCCTTAGAATTGGAGAAGTTTGACAGCTTTCAAAAACAAGTGGAGCAGAATCAGGGAGTCTGCAAACATTGCTGCTTTTGTCCTCATCTGGAAGCTGTTTCTATCAATAAAAGGGGTTTTAATTTTTTTTTGTGATAAATGATGTATTTAAGACTTCCATTTAATATACACTCTACTTTTTGTAATTAGTGTGCATTTTTCCTTGCACCAACTTTGTTTTCAGCATGTCAGTTCCTTCAAAATTATGTCTAATTTCCCAGAAATTTCATGTGTAACACACACTGTTGAGGTCTCTTCATGATGAATGAATTGCTAGGGATTATTACACAGAATACCAGTGCTGGGGCATGCACCATCTAAAATAGGGAGAAGCTGTTTAATTGAATTTTGTCCTTCTCCAAGATCACTGAGTTACAAATTACTGGGAGCACTACTGCAAACATGAGCATTTTTGTTCTCTGAGGATTGCTATGAATTTTCATTTGTAACAGTGTCCGTTGGTAAGAGAAATAAGCTATATAGAAAAGTAATACTGTATGTTTTGCATGGTTGAACTCCCAAACAAATTTAACGAAGTTGTTGTGGATACATCACTCCAAAAAACCAAGGTAAAATTACATCTTCATGCCCCTGAATACTGAACAAGTTTCAGCTTTTTCTTTGACAGGAAATATTTTCTGTAATTCATAAAAGTTTTGAGTATTTCAGAGCCAAAGTCACAAAGGCAGGCCAGGGCAAGTTTTTCTGAAAATTTGCATTTGTTTGTGTATTAAATCTTTGCAAGTTCCATGGTGTTACAGTAGTGTTTGAGTAACTGAGTACAGTGTTTGCTTCTTCCCATTTCTCTTTCCAGCAGGTTATTTCTGCTAGCTCTTAGAACAAGATGAGGGTTGGATGCTTAGTTGGCTTATTAAGTGTTGAACTTGGGTGAAAGTTGTGCTTGTAAAATACTGTCAGTGAAATAAAATAGAAGGCTTGTGTACAAACTAAGGGTTACACGTTTTCTTCCTCTACATGGTTCAAGCTGTTTTGGTGGGTTGTATCCAAATCAGCATCTACATAAAGGATGTAAGTGTTAGCACTGTGCCTGGAGAGTTTGATGAGGGTGTTCTGGCTGGTTGGGAGTGCATTTTGCTCATTTATGGAGGTGCACACACACTTGTGTCACAGCCCGATGGTTACTGCCAACCTGAATCTGAATATTAATGCAGAGAAGGCTAATGGGCCATTTCCTTCTGGTCATCTTACACTGGCCTTTCTTGAAACTGAAGTTCCCATGCTCTCCTTTTGCTGGCAGCAGTGAAGCCTATGCAGATTCAGTACAACATGTAATCCCAGTTATGGCTGGAGTCTTTTCCTGCCAAACAAACAATGTTCAAACTGCACAACAATGACAGGAGCCTCAGAAGTGAGGTGAAGGATGCTGTATTTACTGGTAGCTGTGCCAGCTAACCTGAGTTGGTTTAAAAGCAACAGCCCCTTGAAAGGACCTTTAATTAGCATTTTATAACAAGTATCTGCTGCTTTCTCAGCTTGTCTCAAGTTGAGCTGTGCAGGTATGTCGGGAACTGCATCTGCTCGCTCTGGGTTCTTTATAACCTTCTGACTTTTCTTACCATTTCTCATTTAAGATTTATGTCCATCTCAAAGAAGGGAGTGGTGCTGATGGGCTGGATGCTTTGAAGAACAAACCACAGCTTCACAGTATGGTGGCCAAAAGCCTTTGTCAGAACGCCTCTGGGAAGAACTACATCATCTTCACAGGCCCAAGCATTACCAGCCTGAATCTCTTTGAAGAATTTGAGAAGCAAGGTGTGTATCTGGTGACTCACTGGGTTTTAATGGTGACAGACCTAGGGGCCTCCTGCCACTGAATTAAAAAAAACTTCCAAAAGTCTTCACTGATACTTCAATTCCTTGTATAGATCAATTGTTTATCTCTAAGAAAACTTCTCATTCATGAGAAGGTACTATGCAGAAGATGTTCTAAGTTGCTGTTTCTATCTTCCTTTTTAAAGATTCAAAATGAGGGTGCAAAAACAATTTAAATACGGTTATTTAAAGAGCTTCCTTTTGTTCTTTGACTTAGAAGTGTGAGGTCAAATCTCCTATGTGACCTGGGGGACATTTCAAGGAATTTCCTGTCTGCCTGTGATTTTTCTGTTCCTCTTGTGAAAGATGAAGGATGGGATGAATCCTCAGAGATGCGCCTTAGAAGTCTTTTTTTGGTTTAATATCTGTTAAAGATGTGTTTTCTCTAGAGGACATTTTATGCCTTTGCAAAAGCTCTAGGGAAGTTTGCTTTGTTGTGTTTTCGGGGGTTTTTTGCTTTTATCAACATACCACTCTCCATTAGCAAAAACCCACTTCCAGCAGAATGTCCATTGATACAGCTCTCCCAAGCAAGTCTCTTGCTAGTGCAAAGAGCAATCCCAGGTCATCCTTTCTGTCAAATGCCCCCTCACCTTGAGCGTGGTAGAGCCACATGTTGCTTTGCTTTCAGCCATGCTGAGGACTCGTAACTCCCCCTCAATTACAGGATCCTGCACTCTTGCCAGTCAGTTCTAAATAATTTCATGTAACTCTGGTCTCGTTCTTCAGTCAGCACAGCCCTTCAGAGTGATGTGGTGCATAGAATAGATCCTTCCCAGCAGTGAGCATGGAGGCTGCCATTACGCGTCACAGCTACAAGGCCATTTGCTGACACACCACTGCTGTCCTAGTCGGGGTCTTTTTTGTCATTGCAGAAAATTAACCCACGTAAACCATTATATTAATGAAACACTGCCCAAAGCAGAAGGAAAGTGTGGGAATTGAGACAATATGTTGATTCTCATTTAAAATGAGAATGTCAGTGAGCTGCACCACTGCTGTAGTTTAGCACTACAGATGGTGCTGGCACTGAGAGCTGCATCTGTTGAGCTCCATGCAGGACTTGTCTCCTACATTAATTTAGGCAAGCTGGAAGCTCACTGGCTACAGTGGAATAGCTGCATATTCTCATAAAAGAGCCATGGTTTCCCAAATGCTGTGAACAGCCAAATGGGTAAGGAGTCAGGTGTATTTATAGTGCACTGGAGTTTTTCCTCTGAGCAGAGACTGATCTTTGCTAGATGGCTTTTCACAGCTGATTATAAGCATTAAATTTGTAAGACTACCAAACCAATGATGCAAAATGTGAGTTTAAAAGAATGTAGAGGATAACACATGTGCTCTTAGTACCTGAGGTGAAATGTTAAGGTTTAAATGTAAAGACTGACAACTTGACTGAGTTCATCCTTTACGCTTAGCTAGAGAAGGATAAAGATGATCTGGCATGATCCATTTGGTTAGTAACCCTGGTTGAAAAAGATACATGGCTACTAAACCAGTTGAGTGTTTATACTTGCAGATAATTCAAATTGTTCACAGGGTTGAATTATTCATAGGCTTTACCCTGCACAGATCATTCAAATTAATGGTTTCTAGCAGGTAAGAAATTCAGTAATGTCTTTTTAAAACATGTAATTTTGACTTACTGTCTGATCAAATATGCTAATGCAATACTGAGATTTCAGTTTGGTTCATGATTTGTTATGTAGCTTCTTGAGATTTTATAATCTCTGACGGTTGCCTCCAAAATTAAATTTCATATCTGGTACATACTATCACCTTGCTAGGGGTGAAGCTATGAGGTAGGTGGGGGGTGGACACTAAGAGAGCAGGTTTATTGACTTTGCAAAACAGCATGGCGCTCCTACATAAAGAAGATCATGGGGAGAAAAGTGTTTCGGTTTAATAAGACAATGGGATTGTCTGCATTTGCCATGAGCTACTAGGGGCTAGCTCAGGTTTTGCAGGGAGAGGTTGAGCTGAATGGACTGTGAGACATGGAGAGGTGAGATGTCAAGCTGTGGTGAAGTCAGTAAGAGCCTTGGAGGAGATAGTGTTTATTGACTGCTGCAAAGCAGATAGTGTACTGCCAGCACCTGCTGGGATCCTACTGCATTAGCAGTACATTTGGAGAGAGGCAAGCAAAGAAACCTGGACTTGACAGAGAGATCTCTTCTGATGTACCACAGAGTCTCCTTCAGCAATGAAGTCAATGTTGGGATTTTTTGATGTGTGGCTTAGCCCGCTAAACCTGAACAGACCTATACCATGGCCACAAAGTGTCATGAGAGCCTGTTCAAAAGCATCTATGCTCAGGTGCTCATAGCAGTTTAAGACCCATTCTTAAACTGATAAATTTACCTTTTTGTGTTCAAGAAAATTTAATTTGTGGGCTAGAGCAGGACCAGCAGTAGAAAGATCCCATTGAGAGCTGAAAACAAAAAGAAATTGGTATTGATCTTAACTGCTTTATTTTGTTTGGGGGTTTCATGACTATCAACAGAGAAATACGGAAAGATTTCAATAAGTTCATGCTTGGAAGCCATAAACTTACTGGGAACAAAAAAGTTTAAAGGGAACTAAAGGGAATTCTGGAAAATCTGGAAAGTCACCCACTAAAACTCTATCAGTTCCTTTCAAAATTCTTGATGAAGAGGACCTGGGGTCTTGGTAGCCAGTGTACTGAACCTGAGTCAGCAGCATGCCAAGCTGGTTAACACTGTCCTGGGCTGTGTCAACAGGAGTGTAGCCTGTAGATCAAGGGAGGTGATTACAGCCTCCTACAATTTTAGACAACAGGCCCTCAGTACAAGAATACTCTGTATACAAATATAGTCTGCCATGGGGAGGGAACTGTTCTTGTTCAGGTTGAGAAGAGGCTATGGAGCATGCAACAGCAGCCTTACTCTACCCTGTCATGAGAATGGAGCTGGCTCTTTACAGTGGTGCATTGTGGAAGGACAAAAACCAACAGATGTAGGCTGAAACAAAAGATGTTCAGACTAGATGCAGGATTTTTCCTGAGGGCAGTGAAGGAGGATGCCCAGACAGGTGGTGCAGTCTCTGTCCTTGGAAGTTTTCAAGCCCAGATGGCCTAAAGCCCTGAGCAGCACTGTCTGGCCTCAGAGCTGACCCTGCTCTGACAGGGGATGGGACTAGAGACCTCCTGAGTTGTTTTTCAGCCTGAACTAGGCTTTAATCAATAGAATCCTGTGATCCTATAAAAAATTTTGTGGAATCTTAACTATCATTCACTTTTCTTCACCCTAGCCCACACATGCATTATTGTTAAAAACACAATGCTCTTTATTGGGAGCCTGTGGTGTAGCACCTTCACTGTACCACTGCAGACAATGATGTGCCTTGTAATACAAAGGGATGTCGGTGAACATAATTCTAAGGCTTATATGAGGATACCAAGAACTGAGAAAACTTCAGAAAATAAGATAGAACACTTTGATCTTTTTCAAAATCAAAACCCTGAATAGATCTCTTTTTTATTTTTCAGAGGACATATAAAGAATTTCTTTCTCTGGCCTCTGAATAGAACTGGAAACCTGCACTGAAATGCCCCAGATTCTCTGTTCTGTGAGCAGACAGCTATCACTGCTATTTGCTGTGACATTCATTCATAGTGCACATCCCTTTTTCCCTCTCTAAGCATTAGTATTGTCCTTTATAGAGGACAAAACCTCCTAAAGCCCTGTGTTCCATGCTTGCCTTAAACATGATCCCTGAAAGTCCCTTCTGCATGTTGTGAACCAGCAGGAGCAGCTGGCTCTGCTCTGCAGAGGGGCTGGTGTTGGCAAAGCTGCAAGAGCTGCCAGCCTGGTTGACCATGGCATTCCCACAAGGTTTGCAGGATCCTGCAATTCCAGCACAATGACCAAAGCAAGCTCACTTCTCCCCACAACAGCCGCCTTGCCCCCTCCCCCGCCCCGTTTCCTGGCTCTGACTTGACCCAGTGTTTCATGCAGAATACGTGATTGCAGAATGTGTATTTTTGCCTGAATTAGCTCGAGCCTGATGGCCTTTGCAAACTGTGGTAGCGAAGATGTGGTGAAACAGGCTTCAGCACAAGCTGTCTGGAGGCTGGAGACTCTGGGAATGAGTTTTGGGTGACTACACTACATTTCCTCTTCTTTGCTAAACTACCTTAGGTGTATTCGTTTATATTGCACCTACAGTTTAAGAAGACCAGTGAACAAGCTGTTTCCACTGACTCCTGTGTGTGTATCAAACACCTGTTGTGATTCTGATTTAATTACACACAAAAACTTCATTGAGCCAGATGGGTGTAATTTTTATTGCTTCTATTGCTATAGTAACTGGGTGGTTTTAAAAACCTCTACAGTAGATTAAGGGTGTCATCCATGATGAGAGATGCTAGTAAATCTGCAGAAGTGCTGCACTTTTCTAGGCTGTACAGCAGGAAGGCAACATGTTGTGTTCCTTAGAGAGAAAATGGTTCCCATTATTCTGCATGAGGAGTGGAACATCTGCTGGAAGCTTTCTGCAGGCTTATTGCTACAATAAAAGGAAAGGCTACAACTAATTATTATGGGATCTCAGAGATGGCTGTTGCTGTTTTGAAGCTCTAGCACAACAATGTAGTTATTAGCTTGGTTTTATTCCATTGCAGCCTCCTGGAAAATGTATCACATTTCAATGAATAATAAACTCTGGGTGGCTAAGAAAAATCTTCACAGGTTTGCTTGTTATCAAAGCAGGAAGATCTTAATATGCGCTAGAAGAAAGCTTTATGAAAGTTTGCTATGTTAATGGCAAAGTTTTCAGCTACATGACCTACACAGTTTGGGTACCTCTTAGCAACAGAAGAAATTTTTAAAAAGAAAAAATAAAAAATCAGCTTTCCACTGGAGGTGCAGTTCCCTCTATAGTGATTGTAAGCCTGTTACCATCAGGCTTTTCTCATTGTCTTTTGTGGAAGGAACTTATGGATTTCCAGGGACTGATTAATTCATTAGAAATAACCAGTGGAGTACAGGTTTCCCCCTTGAGAATGAAGTTTTCCCATTACTGTGTTGGTTGACCCTTCTTCTCCCATCAGTGGCTGAAATTTCTGATGGAAGAGGCATAGCTCCTTGTAGATCTGCCCACAGCAACTGGACCAATGCATGAGTATATGAAATTAATTTATTAGTATTCCTGTAGTGTCTGTGAGCTGTTGAGGGGATGCTCAGCATGCCAGTCACTATATGAACCAAGGACAAAGGCTGCACCTGCACTCAAGAGCTTAGGTGCTTCCAGAAAGACAGAGACAGAAGAGCCACTTAAACGGAAACCCAAGAACAGAGGTAACATGTTTATGGAAACCCAAGAACAGAGGTAACATGTTTAGGGGAGGCCAGACACTGCATTCTGACTTTGCATTTTCACTGTAAGGATATCATGCAAAATTCAGCACGATGAAAAATTTGATCAAGCAGACTTAGCTGACAGATGAGCTTTAAACCCCCACAAGATGTGCACAGATGTCAGCTGCTTCCATGCCCACTGGTTTTTTCCACTCAGATGGGTTAACACAAAACTAAGGGAGACCATGGAATTTTCCATCCAAGATTTCTTTGAGTCACAGAAAAATTGGATTGAGAAGATCTGCTTCTCTTGGACTAACAGAAACAGGCTGCTGCTATTTCACAGCCTCATGAAAAATTCAAGCATTGTTATTAGTGTTGTTTCCAAACCTTGTTTGTGCCCACCTGGCTGTATTGAGATGTGTTTTGTGGTGTTAGATTTTATTCATTGCCTCTTTCACATATGAAAAGGCCAAGAGGCTCTGAGCAGCAGACTGTCTCCTGCAGAGCCTCTGGTGTCTGTGCAGGACAAGATCAGTGCTCGCTCAGGTAGGGCACTGTGTGGTTTTTCTCCTTGCCCTAAAATCAGTTTTCAGTGAACTTGTATTTCTATCTTCTCCATCCTTCTGGCATACGCATTTTTTAAATCAACCAGTGGTTTCAGTGGTTTTTAGTTGCTTAAGCAGCATTTCCTTAGCAGATGATGCATGTGCAAGGAATATTGAGCTAAAAATGAAGAATGTGGCAGCACAGTGAAACAGTAGATTAAACTAATGTGTCTAAAAGCATCATAGGAGTCATGTAGG
>NW_008236217.1:3284471-3296479 GCF_000691975.1 Corvus brachyrhynchos | reverse complement strand
TTCCATCCACAATTTATTCTTTTAGTTAAACATCAAAGACTCTCTTGGATCATAAATTCTGATTTGTCCCATAATGCATATCACCACTGGGAGGTTTTTGAGACCAATTTTAAACATGTTGTAATGTTAAACACAGATCGTAGGTGTTATAGCTTGGAAAATACCCAGGATTATTTTTCCTGTTGTTTCATCATGATGGTGCAGGAGGCGTCAGTATATTTCAACAAGAGAGCAGACTTTCTGCACTTGTCTGTTTCCAGAGACATTCATGTAGGACACAAATCTTTGGTATTACAAAATAAAACCGGTTGGCTGCCATATCTGTTGGACTAGAAGGTTGTAGGGCAAGTTCTTTCAGAGGTCATTCAGGCTTGCTCTGCTGGTTTTGCTGTCTGGGTCCATGCAATGGCTTGCTGATAGGGGATGTGTTTGTTCACTTGCAGAGATTTACTGCTGTGGGTTGCTGAGCACCAGGAAGAGTGACTGCACAGGCCTACCTCCATCCATGCTGAACAATTCTGAAACTCCACAGTCCAGAGGACAGTACAGAATAAGAATGAAGGGAAACATGTCATTGATCTGCTGGTACAATAAAGGGCACTTTCGTTTTCTGACCAACGCCTATTCTCCAGTTCAACAAGGTAAGCAATATTCCTAGTTCTCATCTCCAAAGTGCACATGCTTTATATCACAAGCCAAAATGAGTCACTGAGATTGATATTAAGCCTGAACAAAGAGCTTGATTGTAACTGATCATACATACTAGATAAACAGTAGCTGTAGTGATTACTTCCCTTTTGTGTCTTTGTACAGCTATTCTTTTTTCCCATACAAAGGTTAAAAGCCTACTGCTAATGCAGCCTCCTTGCCTGAGCTGGTGGAGGCACTATCCTTTCAGGTATAAAGATTATATCTTTGCTGATGGTCAGAGAAGGGAAGATAATTATTGCAGAAGACAATATTAGCCCCATTTGCAAAGCATCTTGTAGGATTGCGGCTACAGAAAAATTAATAATAATGTACTTTGAACTCCAAGCAGATCCTACAATTAATTTTTCTTAGCTAGTAAAAACTTAGTCACAAACAAGTATCTTTTTGCCAGAAGTAAATATGATTAAGGTTTCCTGTTGTATGTTAAATTGATTTTTACCAGTCGATGAGAAGAAAGCAAAACAGATAATCTGGATAGTTCAAATAATTACAGAGAGCTTCTTGTTACTGAAATATTTTCTTTTTTGAAGGTATCCAGGTGGTTTGAAGAACCTTTGGAAACTTCTATAAAATGCAATATGACTAACTAACTTCTTGAAATTAGTTTTTTTGTGAGAATGTTTTTTTTCAGTTTCTTACAATTTTTATTATTCAGATTTATGTATAACTGCCAGAGAAAAATGAAAATAAAAGAAACATTTAAATATAATGCCATCAATTCAAAGGCAACTTCTACACTCATTTTCTGAATCCCAAGCTACTCTCACATGTGTGTGCGGATTACAGAAGCAAATTTAAGGCTTAGAATTACTGTATGGTAAACTGAGAAAGCTGACTTAGTGTGTTCAGTGCCTTGCCAGAAGGCTCATTGCCTTAGCAAAGCATGGCTGATCCTGAGGAATTGTGCTGGGCATCCCAGCAGAGTGAGGACTTGGTGATTCAGATGGATTGATGTCTGAGCACAAATGCTGAAAATACGTATGTGAAGGAAGTATGACACTTTGGAGACCCTGCTGAAGCCAGTCTCTGGAGCAGTGTAGTTCCCCATGAGGGGCTTTCACCATCAGGATTTGTGCTATTTTCCTTGTGGTTGTTGGTGGATTTAGATTATTTGGCAGCACTAACTGGACAAGAGTTATCACTACAAACTACTACTTGTTTCCTTTAGACTAGCATAGAGAATATGGTTATAATTCATAAATATTAGAAAACTACTCTGTTTGTAAACATCAGTGTTAACTGCCCTGTTAAAAAGGGGAGCAAAAGCAGACTGTGCTGGCAGCCTCCTTTAAAAGCAGCACATGGAGTTGTGAGCTGTTGTGCTTGTGATTGACCTTGGGTCTGTTTTGGCATAGATGGGATTGTGGATGGTGTGTGTGAAGTAGTTTAACGTCCACTGATTATGACTTCTGTGTGTGATGGACAAGACTTTCCCAGCTCGTTGCTCACCAAATGCTGGCTGGGACAGTTGACATAGTTCACTGTGAATCACAGCAGAAAACAGAGACTGGATTCCTAAAGAGTGATGCTGGGCAAAGAATCTCTAGCAGGGACCTGGGAACAGATGGAAGCTTGGTGGGAAGGCAAGAGACCAGATTGCTTGCCTCTGATTTGGCACTTGTAAAGTCAGTGCAGCAAAGATAGTTCAAACCAACTTGAGAGAAGCTGGACCACCAGTCTCCTCTAAGGCATGTAAATATAGAGGAGGAAGAGGAGAAACCTCAAGAAATGTTCCTTGAGGCAGGCCTGGAGCACAGATCTGCTGAGCACATGTTAGATGGGAGAGGAGGTAGGGACAAAGGGAGTTAAAACCCACGCGGGGTAGTTGAACAGAGACTGCTGCCAGTGGGATTGTCTGGTGATGCACAGTGTGTGTTTGCACTTGGCTGAGTGTAAATGTGTACGGGCTGGAGGAGGCCACGAAGAGAAAACAGTAAAAACATAAGGTAAGAGATGGTCAGAAGAACACTTAGGATGAGAAAAGAGGTGGACATAGCTAATCATTAGCTATTTATTGCAATTTAAAGGAAAGTCAAGAAGGGAAATCTTGCCTGTACTTGGAGTGCAAATCCCAGGCCAGAGGCACCAGGAGGGCAATACACTTGTCAGAGCAGATCTGTGAATACTGTTCTTAGATGTAGCAGGTTATTCATTATGGATGTTTTAAACCAGCATGTCATAATGCATCATCTCAGATATTCAAGGATGGGTCTCATTTCTTTAGTCTTGTAAAAGTGTCCTGCTTACTTATCTATCAAGTATGTAGTTTCTGCCTGGAACAAAATCCAGTTGGATTTTTAATTGCCCTTAAGCTTTAATTTTTCCTTGTGCTTGTATTACAGAGGAACTGAGAATTCAAAAGAGATTGGGACACCCATAGAATAAAAAGTTACCTTATTCTAAAGCAGGTCATCTATGTGCTGGCCCAAATCTCCCCATCTGTGGGACAAGGCTGCATTTTGTTTTTTTCACTCTAGATCTGATGCCCACTTCCCCAGCATCTCCATTATTGTGTTCCAGAAATAACCGCAGTCTTTACTACCTTTCATATGTAGCAGGATGGAGCAGGCAGCAACCTCACTTGCTGCACAGTAGGAAGACCAGAATAACATCTTCAGCAAAAAACTATTGAACCCAAGATCTTTTTAAGAAGTAGCTTCTTTCTGAGAAGAACTTTCACAGGTGCTCTTCACTAGCTCTACGTAGAAGCTAAACAGTCAATAACTAAGAGTAGAAAACAAACCTTGGGCCACATATGCAAGGAATAAAGAGCTGCAAATGGCATGTTAGCATCTCATAAGTGACTTGTGAGAAGGTGGAAGGTGTTGTGGAACCATCATAATTGTATGAAGCAGTTGTAAGAGTCCCTGTGTGGTTCTTACTCCAGGAGAAGCTGCAGTGATGGGTGACGGGTGACAGTCTAGTTTCCTGAAAAAGCTTGTGAGATTGGCCCAAAATTGGAAAGTCGGGGGAAAGAAGCATAATGTTAAAAAGCATATTTCAGGATGGGTAAGCTTAGGGTTTCAACTTACCATTTCCATGTGTCCTTTTTGAGACTACAGCGAGGAGGTTGTGTCCAAGTATGGTGAGATTGGGGATGGGGCCAGAGGACCCCGATGGTAAGACCTCAATCATCAGACCTTGCACAATGCTGAATATTGGCAATTCTGACAAAGAACTGTAAGAAATCAAAGTCCTGATAAAAAGCCATATAGCACTTGGATCATGCAATGCCCCTTCTTTTATATTGTTATGAAATCTCAGGGTTTGCCAAGATGGATGCAAGTGCTTGTATTAATGAGACTCCCATTTTTAAAAAAGCATGATTCTTGATAGGTTTAGAATAAGTGTTTTGAGGAAACAAACATGTAAACCTTTGTCTTTTGGCTTGTTTCATTTGAGGTAGCATTTCCCAAGCTTTGCTCGATGAGCATACAGCTTAAAAATTTAAATTGAAAAGGAAAAAGGTTTAAAAGAACCCCAAACCCAAAAGCTGATGCCTTTCTATGGTGACAGGATGGAGGCTAACAGTCAGCACGCTTTCCAACATGGAAGCAAAGGCAAGCTGTGGCTGCAGTGCAGGTGGTGTGTTCCCTGGAGTGCTGCCAGGGATGGGAACACAGCAGTGCTGGGGGAGGACCAGGAGGGGAAGTGGCTCATCGGATGTACTGATGAGTCAGCTGGCTCGGGACCACATGCCACAGAGACCTGCAGCTAGGAATGACCCAGCTCTGGCAGTTGTCTTTCCGGGGAAGGTGGGTTATGGCTACGAAACAAGCTTGGAAAGGCTAAAAATAATATGCCTATAAAGCTATTTATATTCTCAAAACAGGGGAATGTTATGGGGAATATAATAGAAAGTGATAGGGAGTATATGGTTCTGCCACCTCAATGCATTCTTTTAAAGATTATGAATACAAAGCAAATTGCAAAGGACATACAAATCCTCCAAAGGAAGAGAAGGGGAAGAAAGAGAAGAGAGGAAGAGGAGAAAGGGGATTTTTTTTTTTGTATAACACTTGTACCAGGAACATAGCCCTTCCCTGGCCTGCCCTGATGAGATGGCAAGTGATTTTGCAGCACTAATGCAGCAGGCTGGTGGTGTATCAGTCCTTTTTACCTCATGCTGGCCAGATATTTGTAGGACTCATTAAAAGAATCAAAATCACACTATAATAATTACATGAATGTAATGAAGAATTTATTTGTTCAATTGGTTCCCTGCCCCCCCCCTCCTTGGGCTACATTTACACCAAGCTTGAGGAGGCAGAGATGAAAGGAGAGTGTATTGGACAATTCAGAGGTGATATAATTTTGGATTCTGGAAAAATCAGACTTTAAACACCCCAAATAAATTTCTGCATGGCTCAGCTGTAACATGACATTTAGTATGTGTTGCATACTTGCTTCAAAATAGAGCCTGCCAGCTAGGACAGCACAGGGGGCTTGACAGAGATAATGGATGGAATGAGACTTCCAGCTGGAGGAATGAAATGGTGAAGTCTGTAATCAAAACGTGAGTAGCATTTTAGGGCTGATTGTAAAAGAGTTGGCAGAAGGAAGGCGAAGAAAGTTCTCTTGAAAGCTTGAGAAATGAGAAAGCCCAGAATTGTACTGAGAAAGGATGCAAACAAGCCTGTGCTTCTCTAGACGTGGAGAAAATAGTGCTGTACCAGAGAGAAGGGCACTACACTAGTCAGGGTGCCACAGCCATGGAGTAAGTGGTGGTCCATACCCTGGAGAGCCGGCGATTGAAATGAAACCTGTGGGGGTAAAAGGTCGAAAGTTAGGGAACAGACTCCTATGCTATAAGTTTGTTTTACTCACCCTTCCTTCCTACATGGAGCTTTCCCCAGGAAGGGGGAAGAAGGATAGGAGCAATAAATGAGAAAAGAGCTAGGGGAGTTTCTTAGGAGATCATTTGACTTACAAATACTGCTGTAGTGTTGGATAAAGCCAGGTCAAAGATAGACCACATGAGGGAATGGGGCCTGGTTTTGGAGTTACCTGCTCTAGCACCACATCTTTGTCTGTGCAAAGAGTGGTTGGTAGGTGGCTGCAGCATGATGCCTGTTGCCTTACCACAGATTTCTGCAGTAGGCAGGGTGGCCATCCCCCATGATGAGCTGAGTTACCAAGCCAGATGACCAAGCAGGACAGGAAGCAGCACTTGCAGGCAGAGAAATGTATACTAAGCTCCAGTGAGCAACCTAAGAGTACTTCTGAGCTCTGGCTCCCCACAGCAGGAACCAGGCTGCTTTTCATTTCAAAGAGACCGCAGTCACCAACCAGCATCATTTCTGTCTTCACTGAGTTCAGACATTTGGCTCCTCCTTACTGTATTTTCTTCTCAGTGTCAGTCAGCCTCCAGTGAAGAGAAGGTAATATTGCTCTTGGCCTCCATGGGTGGAGATAAGCAAAGGATTTAATGTCAAGGGACTAATTTGGAACCTCCAGAATTCAAAGCATATAACAGCAAGTCACTGCTCTAGAGGTGACCACAACTTCTTGTGATCCAAAAGAGGAGAGACTAATACTGTCTGTAGGCGGCTACTGTGGGACTACAGCAATGTGTGCTTTTTTTTGAATGTATGGCAAAGATGTCTTTTCATTTTCAACTGAAAAATTATCCCTCTTCTTCCCCTTCCACTTGTTCAATGTACTACCTGTGGGAAAAGAAATCAAATTAGCATCTCTGTTACAGAGAAGTTTCCAGCTTTAGGGGAAACATTGTCAATAATGTTTATTTCATAAGCCATATATAGAAAACATGTTTTTCAATTGCTATACTTATGATGTCAATTTAAAACTGTTGTGTTTCTAATTGATGCAGGAGTTATAATTAAGAGAAAAAGCGGAGAAATTCCATGCCCACTGGCAGTTGAAGCCTTTGCTGCTCACCTTAGCTATATCTGCAAATATGATGATAAATACAGCAAGTAAGTAAGAAGATGTGCATGTGTGTGTGTACTTCTTTCACACCTTCTCCGTTGCTGCAATGTTTGAGTTCTTCATGTTGAGCTCCATCTGAGGGCCCAATGCTGCTTTCACTGAGTCTCTGTCAAAACTTCTGTTTAAGTCAAAGATCAGATGCTGGCTCTGCACAAAGCAGGAACTGCATTGCTGGTATTGGTTTGGCTCTATCTACCCATCCAGCAGTCAAAAAAAAAGAAATGTTGAGACACAGGTCCTTTGCATCTCATAAATTACTTTTAAGAAGTGATGGGAGGATGAGCCAGCAGACTGATAGAGAATTCAGCAAGGGTCTACCATCCCCACAAGTCTCTCAGGCTGGCTCAGCTCTTCACCTGTAGCAGTAGATGGTGTTTAGTTGATAATCCATCCTGGTGATATTTGCATCACCTGGAGCCAGAAGAAAGAAGACTTTCAGTTGTGCATGTAAAGCTGATCTACATGATCTGAGAGAGCAGAATGCAGAACTTCTAGCTCCTGAATTCCAGTTGGTGTCCTCCGTGTTAGCTCTTAATGTAGCAGGGAGGAACAGAAGTGAGTAAGAATAGCGGTGAAGCTTGGCTATGGGAATAGCAATGAGGTGCAGAAGATTTCAAGAACTAAAAATTGAGAAGAGAGAAAAAGCAGCACAGGTTTTTCAAGCCGATTCTGGGCAAGGCTGCAAGAATTCAGTAGAACATACGAAAGAGGAGGAGGTGGTCGCTGGAGAACGATATTGGGATCTGATCAGAGGAAATCAATGCAGAAAAGAGCTGAGGTAGTAGTTTTAAATGGTTGCTAAAAAAATGAAAGTAGGAAAATGGGAAATCTTATGACTGAAGAGAGAATATTCTGGCAGTCCTAGAATTAGTCAGAACCTAAATACAAAGATGTCAGTCCTTTCTAGTTCTGCCTTGTGCTCCACCTACCAGCAGTGTATGCTGTGGCTCTACCCCCACATCCTCCCACCTACTGTTGACAGCAGCAGCAATCATCTTTGCTCACAATAAACATGAGGAGAAGCATCAGCAAGCTTCCCAAAACTGTAATGTAATGTGACTGAGGCTTTTTTTTAGTGACAAATTGAAGGGATTCAGACCTACATCTCCCATCACAAGGATATTTGTCATGGGTGAGCTCGAGGAATCTTTATCAGTACTCTTATTTACATGGAGTGATACGGAGGTGAGAGTGTTGCTGAAGTTTGCATCTGAGAGACAGGAGGTCTGTTCTTTTACACACTACCAGAAATGTGCAAATCAGCTGTAAATGACTGTCAAACACATTGTACAAAATTTCTTAAAATAATACTTGAACCAGGCATCCAGTCCTATGTCTGCTTCTCCTTTGGGACTGCAGGGTCTTTGTGTGGGGTGATTTCTTGCATTCCAGCTGCAATTGTTTGGCTGAACAATGTTTTTCTCTCCTTTCTTGGCTTTTTAGGTATTTCATTTCTCACAAACCAAACAAGACCTGGCAACAAGTGTTCTGGTTTGCCATAAGCATCGCTATAAATAATGCCTACATCCTCTACAAAATGTCAGAGGCCTACCACGTGACAAGGTACAGCCGCGCACAGTTTGGTGAAAGACTTGTAAAGGAGCTCCTGGGCTTGGAGGACACCTCACCCTCCCATTGATGCTTTGCTCTTGGTGGCATAGGCAGGGGCTGGAGGGAAAGCAGAAGATACTACACCTGGAGCGACAAAGCAAGGAACGTGTGACACCACCAGTGCTGTCATCCAAAAATGCCAAGTGATGCCACTAGAGAGGTGCAAACTTTGTTCCTAGTATCAGCTGGATGTAAACATATAGTGCAGAAAGTGCCACTGGAAAAGCTGACCCAAAATTGCATACGTGAATGCCCTGTGGGAATCTGTACACCCAAAACAGACATAAATTAGCCGTCATCTTAGTGCTATTTGTTGAACAGGGTCATCTTGTAAAGTTCCTCTTGGGCCAAGAGCTTGTCAGAAGCTGGCACAGCTCAGCAGTCCTAGATGGGTATTACAGGAAACTCTCCACCTTCCTTGGAGCTACTCAATTCTGGGACGAGCACCATGAGGCTGCACCGTGGGCTGTGGCTGAGCACGGCTGCCATCCCACGAGGCGTCGCTGCTGTCCTCCGGTGGGACAGGCGGAGCAGCCCAGCACAGAACACTGCAGCAGGCATCTTGACAAACACGACCTTCACAGGCAGGCAGCCAGCAACTGAGGACCAGTCATGATTTTTTCTTTCTGTGGTTTTTTTTTCCCCTTTGCTTTTATTAATGTAACATAAAACAATTTGATCCCAGTTAGAACACAGAAAAATTAGGAGAAACCAAATACATTAGTGAATTTAAAATGACAAATATATTACATTGATTTTCTTTTTTAACCAGGATGAAACATTTTATACACAAACAGTGATTAATACTGTAAGTATTAACAGTGAGTAAACCAGTAAGTAATACTGCCTCATATCTTAACTGCCACGGTCAGTGTACAGCTGAGAAATCAGAATATATCAACTATATTTTTTCTTGATTTCAACTGTATCTTAAATGTTGCTTAAAAAGCTAATGTAATGGACTGTTAAGGTTTTAAGAACAATAATTTCTTGCTTTTTCTTTGGTAACTATCAAGACCTTTTTGGTCCACTTTAGAATGTTTGGCACACAGTTGGCAGAAAAAAAAAGTCACTAATAGCCACGTGTTTCCCATTATCACTGTGGGGTGTTCTGTAGGAATTCTTTTTGGTAGAGTTCAGGGCTTGTCACAGTAGTTGCAATTAAGCAGATTACATGTTTAGCAAAATAATGTAGCATTGTGTCTTACAAAAGGAAAGAAGTCCAATTGTAACCAACCTTAAACCTTGCTAAACCAGAGCAAGCCCAAAGAGTTCTTCTGTTCTGAGTGACACTGTAGAGGACAAGCATCATCGTGAGCTGGTGGCCAAGGCCATATTTTGGGGCTCATGGAATCTGAAAGCCGCTAGAGTTTCAGAAAACAATGCCAAGAGAGAGGTATGACTGAAACAAGGGAATCAATACTGAGGTGAAATAATACCCTGCCCTCTACACTTTATTGATTTCAGTCCACAACTCAATCATCCAAAAACTCTGTATTCTGAAGGTTAGCAGTGATGGACACAAACAGAATTGCATTAACTTACAGGGCAGAAAACCATGTTGATTAGAGACCCTAAGCCTGAAATTTTTACTTTACTCCCAAAGAATGACTCGAATTGATTCAAGAGGAATGGAGTGAATGATTGACTTACCACTGTAAATCTAACCAGGTTACATGTATCTATCTGACAAGAGGCAATAGAGGGTAACCAACATGAATTTGGAAACTCCTCAGATTTCATCATTCTGTGACATGCAAATGCATACCATGTAAATAACAACAGAGGAAGAATCCAGCAGGGGTAAATGAATGAGTAGCCCATGGAGTATCCTTGCAGTGACACCTTTCTGTTTCCACCAAAGTCTTACTGTTTGGAGTAGACCTTGAGGCAGATCTCACCTGGTTGCAAGGAGAGAAGGGGATGGCTAACTCCACGGTGGTTCTGCTTGTGCTACAGCCTGGAGCCTGTCCCACACACCCTGCTCTGCCTGCCAGCTGCACAGTGAACAGCAGCAGGATTCCTAAGCATCCTTTTCACTTCTCAGTCCACAAGGTCTCCACCCAGGAAACATGGGAGAAAGGACAAAACTTTGTGTACTGAGGCCTCCTAACCACAAAAGAAGGGGGTGGGTTTGTATTAATGTAGCCCTTGGCAATGCCAATCTGCACAGGAACCCAAGGATGAGTTCAAAATTTCTTGGCCCTGCAGAGAACTGATACCACCCCTCTTGATTGAGTGTGTTAGATTGCTGGTTCTTGTCAGTCTTGTAAGTACTCAAAGGGAGAGAGCAGCTAGCCTGAAGCATGAAAAATAAATGTTCAGCAATAGAAACATACAGTTTTCTTTTTTCAGGAAATTTCACAGAGTGTTCTCATTGCTTCAGACAATGCCAGCCTATATTGGATCAGGAAGAGTAGCTACTAGCTTATTATATCCCATAAATTTATATGGTAGTTAAAACTGGAGCAGTAAGGAAAAGACTGGCTGGAGCTTTGCTGATGGGATGGCTTAAATGAGCAGTAGCTGCTTCCTTGCACTCCCATGCCATGCTGGAGTATGTGCAGGGATACCCATGGCCCCAGCAGACATGGGATGGTTTCCCAGACCACCTTGGAGCCACTTGGCATTTCTGAGGAGTAGGCAGACCACTCTCCAGCTGTGTTGTAGGCCCCTGGGATAATCTGGAGCCCTTGGCCAATTGTTACACAACTACGTATGCTTAAAGGCCAGGATCTAGGCCAGCCCATACAGAAAATGCCTTTTCTTTTTTAGGTGACAGTAGGCCTGAGGCCTCAGAATATTTAATTTTTCACTAATGTATGCTGTTAATTATGTGGATTACTTGAGCTCAAATCATGAGGTCCTAGCTTTTTGCCTCAGGGACTTGGTCCTGAGTAGTTTTCCCTAGAATTGGTGTTGATGGGGGATTACACAGTGGCTGACTATTACAGGGAAGATGCTTTAGTCTCCTTTGTAAAGGAGAAAAATGAAGACAAAATTATAGCTTTGCAATGAATTTCATTTTCTTAGCCTTAACCATCCCTCATCATTTTGAACTGGTATTCTAATCATGCACGAACATTCCATAAGTAAGCAAAAATATTTATATATATTTATATGTACAAAATGCCTGAATTTTGGCTCTTGAAGCCAACAAGTAAAAGCCACCAAAGTGTAGTCTAAATCTACAGCTGACTCTTCCCCCTCATCTTTTCCTTTTATTGACTGGAAGTGGATAGGGTTGGGGAAAGTTAAGATTTCTCCTTGTTGAAAAAGCATCTTGCACTTTTTCTGTTACTACAACCAGGGCAAAGTAATTAAGGAAGATAGAGAATAATTTTTTGAAGGCTAAAATTTGTCAACTGCAGCTCAGCCTGTGTAGGATTATTTCCTTTACTGAAAACTGGCTTACTTAGATTTGGTTCCCCACCTGCTTGTAACATTAAAGCTTTTCCCTAATTAAAGGGGGAAAAACATTAGTCTCAAAGTAGTGCAAGGATGCTCGTTATAGTGTGTGTGTGTCTAATTGTGCAATAGCTTGTGAAATGATAGTTTGGGTTGTTTGTAGCCTTAAGACAATCTGGGTAAGAGATCTGAGAACTCAACAGTAGGTAAAATGCAGTCAAAATGCCAACCAGATCACAGAGGAATGGCTCTAAACTTTTTCAGGAAAAAAGTTTGACACTGAAATAGTGAAGGGAACACAGCACAGCTCCTTTCTCTCCTGCTGA
>NW_008236217.1:3276347-3284367 GCF_000691975.1 Corvus brachyrhynchos | reverse complement strand
ATTGAATTTTCAGAGACATGTACTTCTGAAAACTGGTAATTACTTGTTCATGGTATGCAAACTTTGTTTCAAAGAACCAAGACCATCAGTAAGACATACCAACCACCTTCTATGCACAGTACTTTCAGGAAATGTCTGTCATGCCACGATCCATTCTTGGAAAACATTTCCTTTCCCAGTGGGTAATACAGCACTCGCTAGAGCTTAGAAGCCACTGGGAAGTGGTTTCCACTGTTGTCTCAGTTGAAAAATACTTCAAGGGCTTGCAGGAATTCTGCCACTCTTTACTTCAGCCCATCTGTACACTTAACAATAGGGCACAATTTAAAGAAATCTCATCTCCATTTTCTGTTTCTGTTCTCTATCCCCAACCCTTCTATGTTACAAGTAGTCTAGGAAACATAATATATAGAAGTACAACTTTGTTTTCTTCAGGTAATTCCTAAAGAAAATTGAATTTAGCAACTCAAAACAGCATTCCCATTTTTTACCTCCAGCTGTATTTCTGTGACCTTTTATTTTTTCTGAAGATGTTATTTTTTTTCTAATATTTATTTAGAAGTCTGTCTTTAGCTGGGAAGTAGTGAAAGCAGCCTCCAGTATCTCATTCTTCCACGCCTTAGTCCCCTCGTGTGAGAGCTGATTCCACTGATGAGGTGGGGATTATGCTGCTCTGATAATTCTGTGCATCTCTGGTACTTTCCAAGCAAGGATTGCAAAGTGCTGTAACAACCTCAGCACTCATGAGACATCATTAGCTTATGAAAGCTTCTCCTTTCCTACCAGACACCAAGGCACAGCGCAGATAATAAGGGTGACGAAACTGTGGAGTTTGCACTCCTGCTGATTAAGGCCATGTTTGGTGTTTTCAGTGATTTGGTTCTTGTTCAAAAGCACTTTTCCACACTAGAAATGAAAGAATATAATTTCCAAGTAAGGGCTGTGGGACTTAGCATAGGTTCCTTCATACAGGCTGGCACGAGTCAAAACCAAGTTGCACTAAAGGTAAGAGAAAATTTGATAAAACATAGGAGCCCAACTAGCCTAGAGGAACTTAGATAAATGGAAAATCTGAAGGTGTGCAGTAGTCCAGTAAACAGTGTGAAATTCAGACAAATAATTACTGAGTTGAGAAAAATCACTGAGGCTTAGATGGAATATGAAGTCTTCCATCCACCTCTGTTGTGGAGTTTGCCATGGCACTTTCTTCCTGCTCAGATTGATGTAAGATTGGTTGTTTGTAAAATGAGCTCATCTCTGGCTGAGAAAAACATTCAAGTGTCAAAGGCCTGTTCACAGTTTCATAAAGGCAAGGAACTCTAAGCTCAAAACAGGTATATATTTGGCCTGCTGTTAACTAGGATACTTGCACCAACACATCACATCATCTGCTCAAAAGGAAGCCTGTCATCAGTGCTACTTGATATATATTCATTCTTGTCACAATTCTTCCTAAACTTACCTTACTCCAGATGCATCATGAACTCAAAGCACGCCTGTATCATCACTTCACTGTTGGGAAACAGTTGAGAACAGTTGTGCTTTGTAAAAAGAATCTTTTCCTCTTCTTTTGAGTGACAGCTTTGTCCCTCTGGAAATCTAGCCCTGGAGAAGCTTCCTGCCCCACACTTTTCCTTTGCTTCCCTCATTCCTTGCATTTAGAACGCATCCAAAGCATCCTGCAGGTTCTTGGTCAGTCTGGAAGAGCTGACAACACAGGGTTGGCCCTTCAGTTTACTTTTGTAGCATTGCTTTGCTGGTCCTTTCTTCTATTTTGCAAATCTCAGATGAAACAGAGTATTGTTTCTGAAGCCTGTTCTGATTGCAATCACTGTGAAGGTGCCGTCTGCTTTGCCCAATTAGTGCTGCCCTAGCAGATTCAGATGGACCCCAAAGAGGTTTCAGCAGCACCACACCCACTGCTCCAATGGGAGTGGCTGTAAGATTCCTCAACTCTGGATTGCTGGCATACAGGGACCTTTGACAGGGTCTGGGGATTTGTTTTGTGTTTTGCTTTGTTTTTTGAAGCCCTTTAACTCTGATGGGTTTGATGAACAGCTGTTAGGTATCACGAAAAGGCCTTAAGTGGTAAATCCCTTTTGT
The DNA here is from genome assembly GCF_000691975.1 of Corvus brachyrhynchos. Taxonomy (NCBI): domain Eukaryota; kingdom Metazoa; phylum Chordata; class Aves; order Passeriformes; family Corvidae; genus Corvus; species Corvus brachyrhynchos. Next base: position 3,282,264 of record NW_008236217.1, on the reverse strand, counting down.
ATCACTCTTTTGAAGTAATAATTGCTTGGATTGGGTGTCAAGGTGGTCCATGTGATGTGTAGTGCAAAAACCTTACCCACGAAAGCATCATTTGCTGTACCTGAACAACCTTGGATGCCTGGAGGCCCTGGGTGAGGAACCCAGTGGGAGAGGACTGTCATGCCGTGCTGTAGGACCATGATGTGCAGGACCTGACTGTAAAAAGAAGCTGGGGAGATACGAGACTGCAATTTGCAATCCAAGCTCCTTGGACAAGCAGACTTCATAGTCAAGCTGGTCTCAGAAGTTTTTCTAGGGAAGGGAAGATGCCAGGCCTATGCAGTTTGCTCCCAGCCCTGGCAACTGTGTTTCTAAAATAAACACTCTGGCAAATGCTTTCACGCTTCAAGTATTTACAGTGTGCTCTAGACTTCAGAGCATTTTGACCTATTTCCACTAGTTCCCCCCGAAAAGCCTAGAAATTGAAAAGCAAAGCACAGTACACTAGGTTCAGCTGTCCAGAACCCCAACCCACTTGTGTCAAAGTAACTTTGTGGTCTTGTTCTCAAATAATCTGTGTCAAGGCATTTGCAAAACGTGACTGCTGAACAACTTGCATGTCTCTAGAAATATAATTGCTCATTTGGTGGAAAACAGTTTGCAGGTCTTTCCGACTTACTTTTTTCTTCTAGATATAAGCTAAATCTTTGCCTGGCATTTCAGTACTGAAATAAAAAAATAGCTTGATCCCATGGTCTGGAGGTGATATTAGAGATAACAAAACTCAGGTTTATGCCAGAGATTACTCTGATCCTGTAAAGGTGAAGCTAATCAGCATGGCCTGACACAAGGAAGAGTTCAAGGGCAACAGTGGGTTTGAGAAGGCAGAGGAAAGTTCAGAGGTTGGACACATGGAGGGAGAGGAGCCAGGTGATCCCTTCTAACTCTCATCATTCCAGCATGTATACCCCTCTCTCCTGCTGCCTTTGGATTAAAAGAAAAGGCTGATGTTTAGCATATCCAGTCTGCTCAGCTGATTTAGTAACATAAACCCTGCTTTAGCTACATCCCTGGCCTCACTCCATGCCTTTCCTTAGACTATACATGTTCAGTAGTCATCAGCCTTGAGTCACAGCACTGCTGCATGTCAGCACAGCATGGAAGCTACCGACTGTGGAAGCACCACGGTAGGAACAATGGAGATTCCGGAGAAGGAGTCTCCCCCTTGACATTTTGTTTTCATTTATTTTCAATGTGTGCACCAAATGCAGTGACAGTTCCAAAAGTGAAGATGGGCCCTAGCTAGCTGAGTGCTTTCAAGACCACTGGGCTGTGCTCACACCATCAGCAACTGCGGTTCTGTTGCAAAGTTCCATATTCTTTATAATTTTAAAGATTTCTGTCAAAAGCATAAATTCCAGAGGTAAAGTATACACTGCAAATTACTTTTTTTTTTCCTTTTTATTTTCCTTTTAAAAATCTTCTCAGAGCAATTTTATAACAGCCAAGTCTTTCAGGAAATGCAGGTGTGTGACCTCTTCACAGTAAGAGACACACAACTGTGTTTCTGCATGGGACAGGGAACTACTTTTGTGACACCAGTTTTGTTCTACACAAAGGCACGCTTGCAATAAATTTTTACAAGTTTTGTACACCATAAGCTAAACTCCGAGTTCCAAAAATGTGAAGTGTGGCAACAATAACAAAATGGATTTATAGTATCACTCTGATATCTTGTCATGTGATTTTATTTCTTCAACAAAGTTTGTTTACAACCAACAACTTTGAAATACAGTCAGATATATTACCGGTTGCTTTTCCTGTCTTGTTCTTTTTTGAAATAGGTGGGAAAGATGTTTGGTCATGCTCTGGGTATGTAAGTGGAAGGATGTAGAGAATATACTGCAAGATATGTTATAGGTTCACACTCTAAGAATCCATTAGAATCATAAACCTACCATCTTTATCCAGCCATTGGGGACAAGGGCATTTTCTTTAGAAAGAATTGACTTTAAAAAGCCTTTCAGTGTAGTCTGCACACAGGCATAGGAAAGGGGACCACTGTCTGCCCCGTGTCGTCCTGACCCCGACAAGCAATTCTTCCCAACCACCTCAGGGCAGAGTAGGGTGACAGGGAGAGCTGTCCCACCTCTCAAATATCTCTGCTGAACAGAACCAGCCCTTTGTCCTCACTGCTCTGGCTCTTCCTGGCGAGCATTGCCTGTACCAGCAGTGGCACCCAGCAAACCCGTGACCTGCACACCAAATTAGTGGTATTTGCAGGCAAAACCAGACACATGTGATCTGCAGATGGCCACTGTTTCACAGCTCCAAGTCAGCAAGTTGCTAGGACCTGGTTTAAACCTTATTCCACGAGGGGAGCAGAAGCCTTGCAGGAGAACACGTGAGTGGAGTTACAGTCGGTCTTTGCCTACAGCCACAATAAAGATGTCCCCCACGCCTTGGGCTGTGTCCCTCATTTCCCCGCGGCTGCAAAGGCTCCGCTGGGACCGGGCTGCCTGGCATCTCCCAGGTGTGTGAGTGTGGCTCAACACTGACCTCTGGCCGGGATCTGTAGGGCTGCGGTGGCTGATTTGCTCAGGGTGTTTCTTCATAGCATCTTGTGTTTTCCACATGAAGAAATTTAGTTTGCACCTAAGCTGTGCAAAAAAAAAAAGCCAGAATTCCGGGGAAAACAAAACATTAATAGAAGCCACCAGCAACAAGGCCCTTGACCTATTTGATCTCTTTATGGACCCTTCCCTAGGAGAGGACTATTTTTCTGAAGTTGCTTAGTATAACAAAAGGGGAGGGCAAGAGATTCTGGCTGTTCAACACAGCCAAGATCTCAGAAATCTTTTCAGCATGTAAGTAGCTGCATTGACAGCCCTTAACACTGGTCTGAAAGACAGTCTGGACCCTTCACACAAGAAACAGACTCCTTTTCTCCTTTGCTGTGTATTTTTTGCACCACAACAGTCACTGCTGAGCAGCAGGGGAGGAACTCACAGTTTCTGCTCTGAGACGTCACATCCAGGCTCGAGAAGCAATCAAACCACAGTGCATGCCTGCAGCTCAGAGTGGAGGCTGGCTCATCCCAGATGGGTGCAGAGGCTGGAAACAAGTAGGTGCATCCTCAGGGTGATGGACCGGCACGAACACGCCCTGGTGGGTGGCAGGGCTCCCCAAGACGGGATCAGCCACGCACAGGTGGCTCCCTGCATCGCTCCATAGGCACACACAGGAGGGACCTAAGGAGAGGATTACAAGCCCCTGCAGTGAGACCAGCTACACGCCAGATGAGATGTTCAGCTGTGCCATAAACCAAGTGATAATTTCTCCTTGTTCCCTGTCACAGTTGGAGAGTCGCCCCCAGCAGCACAGCACTTTGTTCCCTGGATGTGCTGTGACCAGGGCTGACACTGTGTCTAATCAGGCCACACCATCAGAGGTACAATAAGCAATGCAAATCATCTTTAACACACTAATTGAATAAAAGAAGGAATTTAATTTATGAAATTATGAAATCCAGGATCTGATTGACACAGACACATGCATTACCTTGGCGCTGTCATTTATAACACTGCCATCCGTTCAGATCAGTCCAGGGCCTGCAGTAACTCAATTTCCCATGAAATTATTCTCAAGAGAATTTGCAATTAATAATTCCAACAACTTGATGTTTCTTAATTAGGCCAAACTTAACATTCCCTTTTTCAGTGTTTTCTAATATTCTATTCCACTTGTCCCGCTGTCCCCAGAGAGGAACAGAGAGAATAAAAACGCCACCTCACAGACACTGCAGAGAAGGACGCCCCCAGCTGTCACCAAGTCAAAGCACAGACTCTCCTAAAGCACCCTCACCTGAGATTTGACAAAGCACTTTACAGGCAGTAATGAACAGCATCTCATCAGACCCCTGCAAGGCAAAGCCATCTCTCCTCTCTTCAGACACAGCCTCCATGCTGCAGTTTCCTTAGACTACAGCATAGTCACAGTTTTGTCCTTGGGAATGAATTTAAGAAATCAGTACACAAAAGGTGATGAGAATTGAGAAACCAGAAACCTCTCTTGCTTCTCTGATATTCCCACTTCCCCAGGTGAGGGCTTGGACAGGATTCTACAGGAACACCTGCACCAGAGATGCTGGCATGGGATTCATGAATTTTACCTGGGCTTTTTTTGCAGGTTATGTTTCCTGTCACAGGTTTTGCCTGGGAATCTGCAGTCTGTCCTTCATCAAAGAAGCAAGAGCAGCAGCAAAGGAGGTTCTCAGTTTCATGGGGAAATGGCAGTCCACAAACTTGGAGGAGAATCACCTCCCCTGAGCACAGTCTCACCTCCTGCAGTGCAGCCATTGCCCTGCACTGGCCTGGAGACAGCTGGTACCAACTGCAGTGTGAGCACACCGAGGTGCAACAAGCCAAAATATGCTCCTTTTTCTACTTCCGTGACTCAAGGCTGGATTGCAGCCTTAAAAGAAAGGTTAGATACTCCTCCTGCCAGATTCAGACTCCCCAAGGGCAACAAGGCAGGATTTAAGATCACAACATTGTCTCAAACCCTTTGGGGAAACACCAAAGCAAACCTCTTCCATCTCTCCTGGACACACACAGAATTTACAAACAGTCAGGTACAATGATGCCAAATAATAATCCCCAACAAATGGAAAGTTTTGAGGGAAAGTGGGGAGGGAGAGGCATTTATTTGCTGCGAATAAGATTAGCACCTGCAGGCAGTCACACCAGAATAAATTGCAAATCACTCTCAGGAACTGTAAAAGTTCATTGCCTACTAGACTATCTGTATCCCAAAGCCTTTTAAGATTGAAACTGTTGGAGATAAAGACAAACACGTGAATTAATGGGCATAGTTATATCTTGGACATACAGACTGGAAAAGCTGCTCTGCAAACATAAGCAATTGTATCTTCACCCAGCCACAGAGGAAAGTCTCCATCCAACACTTGCAAAGAAAAATCTAATTCTGTACCTGCTGGTGTTCCTCCAGTGTATGTGTGCTGTTCTTCTCCTTGACATCCCAATTAATCTTTTTTTAGTCATCTTCATTACTGTGCCAAACAAACCACCACCACCTAAAACCCACAGCTACTTCTGATACTGGATGGAAGAGAGACATCCCAACAAGTAGCTCAGCATAACATCAGCACAGCGTTTCAGTGTTCAGATAATCACCTTTTCTTTCCACTCCTATCCCATGATTAATATTGAGCAGGTAGAGCATTGCTCTGTTCCGTAAAGCAATTTCCAAAGTGCCACTGCAGAGTTCCACAGTTTGTCTTTCCAGACACCAGGTAATGTCAAGTACTTACTAAATTGGTAATGGTTGATCACCCACAGTTTGCAGGCAGGCTGAGCAAGCAGTGCTATTCAATACTGCAAGTCATGTTTAATAAACTTACTAGAGCAGAAGAAATACTTGCACTTTTAATGAAGAAAACCAGTTACTGCAGCCAGGGGCTTGGTGTGTGTGAGTGACCCTGGAGTATCTGAAAGGTATTCAGTAGGACTGAGACCAGCTGTTAAACATCTGTAGCCCTTTCAGGGGTCTTGGCCAGTGCAACAAACTGGCCATAGACGGTTTGAACAAATCATCCATATACAGCAGCATTCTCTTGCCTGGGATGGCAGCAGCCAATTTCAAGGCATGGTGCACTATAGTGATTTTAGAAGCTGCTTTTTTGAAGCAAAAAAAGCCCCTGGCCTGGGGCAAGTACACACAACTACACACCAAGCACAGACATTCAAGTGGACTCAGTGGGGGCCAGCAATTGCTTTCTATTGCTCATGTGACAAGCAAAACAAATTCAGGAACTTTTTCCCACAGGCCAGCATGTATGATCTGTCTCTCATGATTTTTCCAGTAGCATCACCACCAAATTTCAGTGGAAACATGTATAGGGTGGGGGTTTATCAGG